>NC_048307.1:47917315-47952078 GCF_013100865.1 Trachemys scripta elegans
GTCCAGTCATTTTATCACTGTTAAGGAGTGATAAAATTGAAGGGAAACGAGAAACAATAAATACCACTAGTGAATCGGGTTTAAACAGACCATAGAAGAATCTATACACAGAAAATTGTAATTTGAGAACTCTTCCTCTCCAGAAGTTGTGCTTGCATACATGCTGGGGCACCTCAGGACGACAGAAAAAAAGGCATTTTTTATTTTAAAAAATTAACAGTGAGTTTTCCCCAAGCCCCTCCCCCCCTTGACTGTACTGGGTTTTTATTAATTCTCACAGATTGTCTCTGTCTGTCTGTCTGTTTTCTTGTTAAGAGAATAATGTGCTCTTCAGGCTTCAGTTACAGCTTCTTACCCATTTATGACAGGTTTAAGAGTAGCAGCCGTGAAGTGGGCTGTAGTCCACGAAAGCTTATGCTCTAATAAATTTGTTAGTCTCTAAGGTGCCACAAGTACTCCTGTTCTTTTTACCCATTTATGGAGAGTTTAAGTTCCTGTGGTTTATGTACAATGTGTATGTTGGGCCAAATGCTGTTTTCAGCAATGTATTCAACTCTCTCATTTAAATCAACAGGCATTGATGAACAGATCTAAATAAGTACTGTAAGGTTTATTTTTATGGTAACTATAGTACTTGCATCAACAAAGGGGCTCAGTGGGCAGAATCTAGGAAATACCATTTGTGTGAATGTGTGTATTGAATAAATGCCATTTATTCAATAGTGCATGTGCACATGCATGAGCTTTCGGTTATGTTTTGGCTAAAGCTTTTCTTAATTCTTTAATAGATCATTAGAGCAAGTATAGTTAGATTTAACTATTTAGTGCTTTGTGTTGTCTGCCTTTAAGTGGCCACCAGCTCTAAAATGTATGTCTCGGCTTGTTATATCTTAAATTAAACTGGTACGTTTGAACCAGATCTGTGCATAAGACAGCACCTGCAAACAAATACCCTATCTTTATAGCTTATTTGCTACAAGCATTCAGATAGTACTATCTCTTTTTGGATACAAAGCACACTTGATTGTTCTCCTGCCTTATTGGACCAGCTCTACACTCAGGCATAGAGCATTCTTCCTTACTTATGATACTCTTCAAGTGCTCTTAGAAATAATTCTCCTATTTGCAATAAAAATGATGCACACCTGCAGGTAGGGATGGGAGTGAGTGAGTACACAACTTCTTAAACATTAAACATCAACTCAGAATAAGTGAATTTGGTTAAAGGGAAAACTTGGCTTTACTCTTCCTCACCATTTGAAAGATCCAATAGTGAGGTGCTTCTTCAGGAGAATAAGCTGTGCAATGTGAGTAAGGGCTTGAACTTTGACATCTTCCAGACCTGATCCTGCCACTGACCTCAATGCTGGCTCGAACCCTAAGTCAAAGGCTGCTGGAGACAGGGCCGGCTCCAGGCACCAGCCTGGCAAGCAGATGCTTGGGGCGGCTGCTCCAGAGAGGGGCGGCACATCCAGGTATTTGGTGGCAATTCGGTTGGACGGTCCCTCATTCCCACTCAGAGCGAAGGACCTCCCGCCGAATTGCCTCTGCAGATCGCGATCGTGGCTTTTTTTTTTTTTTTTTTTTTGGCTGCTTGGGGCGGCCAAAACCCTGGAGCCGGCCCTGGCTGGAGAGGTTATTAGAAGCTGATCTCCTTTGTAGGGGCCCAGGGTCTCTGAGATCATGAAACCAGCATTGCAACTGGACAGAAACTCTCATAATTGTAGGGCGAATTCCAGTAGCTTTTGGGCAACATTTTAAAACACTTACACTTTAAGACAGAAAAATCTGACTCTGCCTTCGCAAGCTGCTTGTTTCATATGATGTCAGTTTTGTTTTCACATGATAGCTACCACCAGTGTTATCCAAAATGGTGCCCACTGTCTTATAAAATGCATATTTGCAGGTTATAAATGGATCCAGGACCTGGCAACAGGATCAAGTACTTCCTACCTCTTTAGGCTGCCAGTTCAAATCCGGCCTGTGTGCTGGCTAAAGCTGTTATCATCTAGTCACCAATGTGGGCTGTAGAGAGTTGTCTCAGCTGTCAGTCCAGCGCCATTTGCATGCATTAAAAGTAGCTTTTAACAGTGTATTCTCAGTGAGAAGGGCTTCTAGCAACAAGGTGCTTCTTGTCTCTTTGAAATAGCAGTGGTGAGCTGAGCAAAATGCTGGCCTGAAGAAGAGCTCTATGGAGCTCAAAAGCTTGTCTCTTTCACCAGCAGAAGTTGGTCCAGTAAAAGATATGGCCTCACCCACCTTGTCTCTCTCAAAATGGGTACAGACCTTTTGAGGCTGGAGTTCTCTCCCATTTCCCATCTTTTGGCATCCCTTCCTCTATCTTGCCATCCATGCCTTGTCCCTGCCCCAGAATCTTTTGTCCTTTCCTGTGTGCTTCATGGGACCCAACAGCACAGATGGAGCTTCAAAGGAGGCTCTGCAGTAGTTGGCAAAGCTGCTTATAAGGAATCCAGAACTGAGGAGGACCTGGCTGGGAGGGACTGAATAAATCTCTTTTAATGGATGGTGAGAGACGAGGAATGAAAACGTAATTATGATTCACCTAATCCCCTGGCCAACTACTGATACCCTCATGGGGAGCTGTATGCTATAGAGTGAGAGCAGATGCTTCATGGGGCTGCTGGAGGAGCATAAGTGTGATATGACTATAGGACTCCTGCCCTTAGATCTAGACAACTGGTGCGTGGACAGGAGTTTAAAAAAGTGGCTAGAGATCGCTTGGCTTGTTGCTTACCTGTCTCTTTTGGATTGGCTGAGAGTTGGTGATTACCTCCTCATACCACATGGGGATAGGAGGAGAGAGGCTGAACTGAGAGACTTACACTTCTTGTTGTTGCTATATTGTTCCTGAGTTGTTGGGCATCTAATCATGTGGAGGAAAGGCAGGGCAGCTGTATTGTGTGGTGTGGCGGCCACGTGATGGCCTGGCCCCTGAGGGCTGAAATGATAGACACAGTTGTACTTGTTCTTAGCTGTCAAAACAAAAACAAATTTATGAAACCTCCTGAGCAGGCTCTGGGGATGGCAGCCCCGATAGACATGTGCTGGATGGTTTCATTTAATTCCTCTCATTTTGGGAGAAGGCGGTGGGGTGGGAACCTCACCCGTGCCCTTTTAAAAATCTCAGAAATGTGCTGGATAAAGCAGATCGTGACCAACCAGTTCCTGTTATAAATATGATTTTGTTCACATTTCCCCACTTTAAAAAAAGAGAGCATTTCTCTTCTTCTTATTTCTCTCTCCCTCCCCCCCACAAACACAGCTTCTGGGAAAAACCCATCTGAAAACAGGAATAAAACTATTTAATCCACCCACCTTTTTCCCCCAGTCATTATTTGTGAGAGGTTTCAAAATCGCTCACAAAGGACTCTGCACGTGTTGAAATTCATTCAGGCATTTCCCTTGCCTCCGCTTCCTACACGCAAAGGATGGTATGATGAGACAATAGCCTTTGTTTTTGTAGCTTTATCTGTGCCAGGTGCTTATCAGTCTGGTAACTCTTAAGACCACAAACTTATAAACCTTTCTCATTTAAGTAGTTCCGTCCAGTACTTGTATATGTAAGGCAGGATCTGGGCCTAAAGCTATAGTCCCAGTGGAGGCAGCTGAACTATATACAAGGAAAAGAAAAAGGATTTCTTCCCCACCTCCCACCTCCAATAGCAGTGTGTTCATATATTACTTATTGTGCATGCAAACTGCTTTTAGCAACACTTAGCGCTTATTCATTTTTTTTTCATCCTGGAGTGCTTTATTAATAATGGAAATTGACAAATAGCCTTAGCAATAGATTACAAAGTTCAAACACAGATTAAATATCAAATGGGCTGTTTATTTGGGATTTGTTCTTAAATGAAAAATATTTACCCACAATGCTATTCATGAATCTGGCCCAGAGTGGCATGGGATGGCAGGAATGATGAGACTAGAAAACCTAGCCTTTTCCCTCTAGTCCTCCTAACCCGCCTCGGGCGGGTGGGGAGGGAGAAACATCTCTCAGGCCTTGGCTACACTGGCAATTCACAGTGCTGCACTTGCTGCACTCAGGGGTGTGAAAAAACGCCACCCCTGAGAGCAGCGAGTACAGCGCTGTAAAGTGCCAGTGTAATCAGCGCCTGCAGCGCTGCACGCTACTCCCCTCGGAGATAGGGTGACCAGACGTCCCGATTTTATCGGGACTGTCCCGATATTTCCTTGTTTGTCCCGCGTCCCGACCGATGTTGCTCCAGAGCTGTTCTCCCCCCCCCGGGCAGTGGGACGCGGGAGCAGCCGCTGCTGCAGCTCCCACTGCCGCGGGGGGAGGAAGCAGATGATGGCCAAGCTCGGCGGCTGCGGTTCTGGCGCCCGGGCTTGGGCCTGCTGCGGGGACCCAGCAGCGCGCACGCTGTGCCCAGCCCCTGGCCAGTCATGTCTGGGCTACTGCCCAGCTGGTGCAATCCTGCGGGAGGCCCCGGGGCGGAGGCATCGGCAGCCCCGTTTGTTCCCCTGAGGGACCCGAGTGGGACAGGGGGGCTGGGGCCAGCTGCCCCCACTCCGGGGCCACCGCGGGATAGCACCAGCTGGGCAGCAGCCCAGACGCGACTGGCCAAGGGCTGGGCTGGGCGCAGCGTGCGCGCTGCTGGGTCCCCGCAGCAGGCCCGGGGGCCAGAGCCGCAGCCGCCGAGCTTGGCCATCGTTCGCTTCCTCCCCCCGCGGCAGTGGGAGCTGCAGCAGCGGCTGCTCCTGAGTCCCGCTGCCCGGGGGGGGAGAACAGCCGCCGCCTGGCCCCGCGGGCTGCCCCTCTCCTCTCCCTACCGCCCGACTGAGTCCTGCCTGTACTCGGGGCCAGGCCGGACTCTCACTCACCGTGGCCCCGCGCTTCCCCTGCATCTCCTGGGCCTCCCTCCAGCGCTTGTGGAGGAAGGGTGTTTGGGGTTTTTTTTTGTTTTTTGTTTTTTGTTTTTTTTTTTTTTTTTTGCCCTCCCCCCGCGTCCCGATATTTGACTTGGGTGATCTGGTCATCCTACTCGGAGAGGTGGAGTACTTGCAGCGCTGCGAGAGAGCTCTCGCAGCGCTGGCGGCGTGACTACACTTGTGGCAGCGCTGTGAATCCGCAAGTGTAGCCAAGGCCTCAGTTCAAGCTTCAAGAACATTGTTTCAGTGTCTCCTCATAATGAGTTAGACGCTGGTAGTTCAGTGACTGTTAACAACTGCCAAGTTTTGCAACGGCCTTAAAGTAAATGTAATCAAATGGAAATACTGTAATAATTCAGTCTACCAAAAAAAACCCTGTATGCTAGAACACAAACTCATTAGGAATTGGGGAGAGGAAAAAAGTCCTTTGTGCATTTAAATTAATAAACTTACTGTTGCAATAATGTAGTATTTTGCACTTAATTTATTGTGAGGTTGGGGTTTGGGTTTTTTTTGGTTAAAGAAATTTGTTGTGCTTAGTCTGATCACTTCACAAATAGTATTTAGCATTAGAATAGCTTAGGTTTTGACATTCATACGTCCATCAAGGAGAACGGGAGGCGGAAAAGGATATGTTTTCCCTTCTGTTATAGTTTTCTGCAAGGCTGGGTTAATCACAGCAGCCAGTCTGTCTTCATGTGAGGATTACATACGTGAGTTGGGCCCTGCCTGCTAAAATTACAGCAGTGTTGTCAGGATCTAACTGTGCCAAGAAATTGCCTTTGGTGTGGTTTGGAGACGGTGTGATGGTCTTGCACTCGCTACAAAGTCGAATTGTGTTTGCTGCTTGGTTGCATAATTTTCTTTTTAATTAAAAAAGTTTGGAATTTCCAGAAAACTGAATTGTAGGAAAAACCCACAGGAACATCCAAAAATCTTGGGATCTGCACTCTCTATTCTTCACCTCAATTTTCCAGACGGTGCATCATGACCATGTGAAAACGGGAAGGAAAGATAAATGGAATCTCTCTACGACCTCAGCTACAGAATTTGCTCCTGAGTGGTCACTATAGATGGATTTTAACATAAACTCCTCTTGAAACACCCTCTCTGTCCAGAACTCAGACGCTCCAACTGAGTACATTCAGATCAGGGTCTGCATTTTGAAATTTGAGTCTCTTAACCACCACTTGGGCAACAAGATGGCATCCGATACTCACAAAGTCAGAAAAGCTGCTGTATCCTGTCAGACCTGCTTATGGTTCATTTTGCTAATCCATGAAGCAGTGGTGTCTAGTGGTTAGCGGGCATCACTTGGTTCTAATCCCAGCTCTGCCTAGTAACTGCATTGTGACTTTAGGCCACTCACTTCCTATTTCTCAATGACTCAGTTTCTCCACCAGCACACAAGGTCTGATAACAAGGGTGTTGTGAAGCTGAATTGGTGTTTGTAAAGACCTTGCAGTGGCAACATGTTATCTAACTGACATCTGACTTTATCAGTGTCTCCTCTCTCAGGGGCAGTAGAAGACTTCCGGGAGTGGGGGTGTGGAAGGTATCACAGGTCATCTGGCAGTCGGGTATTCTTTCGTTGAGGACTTTAGCACTGTAAACAGCCAGCATCATTAAGTTGGTGGGTGGTTTTTTTTTTTTTTTTTTTTTTTTTTTTTAATTAAAGGAGGTTAAAGGTAAATTGCCAAGGAGCCTCCTGATCGCATTCTTACCCAATCCCCAAGTACCGGCTTCCAGTGAGAGCACCTCTGTAACCGAGGGGAAAGGTGAGGTAAACAAACCTGTCAGAAACAGGAAGGGTGAGGAGACACCCACGTGACTCTGCTGTCAGAGTCACTCCATGTTACTATACTTGTGAACTACATAAGGGCAGGTGCATGAGTCTTCTTGCTGCAGTGCCATGTAAATGCCAGCCTGGCCTCTCTGGGAGGACTGCGATGACTGTAATCTGGGTGTCCCAGGCTGACCTGGTACTTCCCTAGATGGTCACCAGTCAGTTGTGAGTGGACCCCATCGCTGGATCTCAAGTGCTTCTAAGCCAGATGGGTCTGAGAGAGTCCTGTCACTGTTCGTAGCTCTGGGCCTATAAGGGGCACTCCTAAGGAGGCAGACAGGGGGGCTAAGCCCAGGAGGGAGGATGGGCGACTCCAAAACCAGTGTCTGAGACCTCCTGAGTGTCCCACAGAACTTCAGCTGGGCTGTGGGCTCTCTGGGCTTCTCGTCCGACCCTTCAGGGATAATGTGGCAGGGAACGTAGGTGTAGCAATGAAATTTCTTAGCCACAATCTTCTTGCCTGCAAAAGCACTCAAAAGCTACAGATCTCTCAAAAGAACAACACTCCTGAGCTGCCTCCTCCCCATGTCTGATCTCTCCCCTTCTGTGACTCTCAGGTTTGTCAGTGTTTCAGGCTGGGCAGAGTCTAGGGTTGCCAACTTTCTACTTTGCTGAAAACGGGCCTCGTCCCTGCTCTGACTCTTCCCCCTCAAGGCTGCGCCCCTGCTCCACCTCTTCCCCCTCACTCAAGGCTCATTACTTTCCCTCATCCTCCCAGCTGGGCTTCCTCTGCTCAGGGCTGGGACAGGAGCTGCAGCCTGATGTGGAGCCTGCTGCCTGCCTGCCCATGAGATGCAGGTAGGAGGCAGCCCTGGCTGAGCAGGAGCTGGAACGGGTTGATGACCTGGTTCCCCCGCTCCCCCCACCTGTAACCGGACTCTTGGTGTCTGGTCAGTACATCTGACAGGTTCCCTTTTCGACCATACTTTCCAGTAGAAAACCAGATACCTGGCAACCCTAGAGAGTCCTGCTTCCATGTGGCTCCCTGTGCTCAGAGCAGAGACTTGCTCTCAAATAAAGTCTCTGTCCCCTTGCCACATGCTCAGCTGGAAAACTCTAGCTGCCTCTCTCTCCACTTTCTCGTCACCTGTGGGCCCCTGTGCAGAAAATCCATTG
Source organism: Trachemys scripta elegans (assembly GCF_013100865.1). Lineage (NCBI taxonomy): Eukaryota > Metazoa > Chordata > Testudines > Emydidae > Trachemys > Trachemys scripta. The sequence continues at coordinate 47,925,192 of NC_048307.1, forward strand.
TTCCCTTGGCGGTGGGCCAGCCATTCAGCCAATCAAAGTCAGTGGCTCCAAATCGCTCTGTGATGGCTTCTCAGTGATAGCCCGTCATGAGGTGTCAAATACCTTTCCTGGGCAGTGCTGCTGTCTGGAACTCAGTACAATTGGCTGCCTGGGGCATAGAACACACAAAAGGAGTTCATAATCTGATACAGACGTGCGGGTCTGGCCTCAGACTAACAATCACCTATTATTCTCCTGAGGAAGAGGGTGCTGCACACAGCTTCCTAGTGAAAGGAAGAAACCGAACCATAAAGCCCATGCTCATGCTGTGGCAGTTCCTGCTGCCTTTGCTATGAGAGAGAGGTTTTCTCACCCTCTTTCTTCCTCTTCCATCTTACCCCCCCCACCCAACTCTTTTAGCTTTTAAGTCCTGTGGATTTGTGTCCTGCTCCAGGGTATGTGGGGGGTGAGAGGAGGGATAGTGATCATGTGCAATAGCTCCCAGCGTGGATGCTCTAGTCCAGTGGTTCCCAAACTGGGGTTCGTGAATCCCTGGGGGTCTGTGAAATGTTACAGAGGGTTCTCGGGGGGGTAAGGGGGGGAATTCCATAATGGTGGACAGAGCTAGTCCTAGGGACCCTGGGCAGCACTGGGCCACTGGACTTCCACGAGCTAAGCAGATCAAAGCAAGCATATCTCTCACACTGAGAAGATTTAAACTTCAAGACTCATTATAAGAAATGGAAAGGGAGGTGGATATTTTTTGCTGTTTTTAAAATTAAATAGGCAGCTATTATTGTGGGTTTTTTTTTTTTTTTAAATTATTATGAAGAACAAGTTTTTAAGCTTTGTTGTAATGTGCATTGTTTGTCTGGACTGCTCAAGACCTGAACGCTTGTGTAGGAGGAACTCTTTGAGTTGGCTTTTTAAATATTTTCATGATGTTTCACATCTGATACTCCTTGATGAAACATAGAAGCCTTGTCTTATAACAGGCTTATTCAAAGTGATACAAGCTACAAAAGTGAGATATTGGAAAAGTGTTGCCATTTTCATAATGTAATAATACTGTAATGATTAATAAATAGTGTGTAATATGCATGTCATAAAAACAAATTTTATATTTCCCAGATCACTGCTTTTATAATTTATACTCGGATAAAGGAGAAAATCCCTGGAAATATTCATTTTTTAGGAGGGGGTTCGTGAGACTTGACACTTTAGTGAAAGGGGTTCACAGGTTGTTGAAGTTTGGGAACCACTGCTCTAGTTTGAAGTAAAAGTGAGTTTATTTTGGAGTAAGTACTCCACTCATAAAGCAGACTATTTGGAATAAAATCACTTTTATTCTGGAATATCATGTTCAGAGGGGGGAATTATGCCAGAATAGCTAGGCTGGTCAATTTCTTCTGTGTAGACAAGACCTTTATTTCACCCCCCACTTTCTATTTCCTCCATGTTTCCCTCCCAGTCATGTTCTGCGAGCACTAGATCTTGCCAAGATCAGTATGGTCTTGACATTAAGTGGCATTTCCAGATGTCCTGCAGCCATTACTATGATGATCCTATAGCTCCCTCTGCTGGAATGATAACCCATTGTAACAAATGAATACATTGAGCCATATGAAAGGCACTAACTGACATTGCTGAACACTAACACAAGAAGTCCACAGGTTGGGGGGATGGTGTGAGTAGGGTTACCATATCTAATAAATAAAAAAGAGGACCCTCCACGGGCCCTGGCCCCACCCATTTCCCCATCTCCAGCCCCGCCCTAACTCCGCCCCCTCCTCCCTCCCACTCCCAGCCACGCGGAAAGGGCTGCCCGAGCGCTACCGGCTTCACAGTTTTCTGGGCAGCCCCCAGATCCTGCGCCCCCGGCCGGCGCCTCCCCAGTGCAGCTGGAGCCTGGGAGGGGAAGCGCCCAGCCGGGGGCGCAGGGTCTGGAGGCTGCCCGGCAAACCGTGAAGCCGGTAGCGCTTGGGCTTCGGGCAGCCGCCTTGCCTCCGGACCTTGCGCCCCCAGCCGGGCACTTCCCCTCCCGGGCTCCGGCGGCGCAGGGTCCGGAGGCATGGGGGCTGCCCGAAGCCGGTAGCGCTCGGGCAGCCCGGCTCTTAAACAGAGCCGAAGAGTCAGGGGAGGAGCAGAGTCGCCATTTTCCCGGACATGTTCGGCTTTTTGGCAATTCCCCCCGGACGGGGGTTTGAGTGCCGAAAAGCTGGACATGTCCGGGAAAAAGAGGACGTATGGTAACCCTAGGGGTGAGTGAGAGACAGTGTGTTGAGGGAGAGTGTGTGTGTCAGCATGCTGTCTCTTTGGTTGCTTCCAGTGGCTGTCTGAACTTAATCTGAGGCAGAAGCTGGTGCACAGACAGCTGGTGTCCTCCGGCACCCCATCTCAGCAGAGACCGGTACATGGGTGGGTGGAGGGGGACACCCCAACATCAGCCTCTGCCTCACTCCCTGGCTCTGCACAGCAGGAGTCTCTTCCCACTCCTCCCAGCAGCAGCCTGCCCTGCCTGCCTGCCGCTGTGGTCCTAGGGCCAGAGGGAGCAGGATTCTGTGTTAGTTTGATTCCCTCTGAGTTCTCCTGGGTCTGTGGGGAGAAGAGGCTGTGGGAGTTCTATCTCCTCCCCTGTAGTCCAAGCAGGAGTGTGTTTGCTGCTGGCATGCTCAGCTGGGCAGCAGCTATGTAAGCTCTCCATGTGGAGCAGTTTCAAAACTTCCTGGGGCTTTGAAAGGGGAGGAGCACATGCCTGTGTAGATGGATTCAAGGCAGTGGAGTTCAAAACAGTGAGCAGAGCAGTCACAATGGGCATTGTGGGATACCTCCTGGAGGCCAGTTACGGTGACATAAAGAACGCAGCATCTACACCACAGATTCTCAGACTGGGGGTCGGGACCCCTCAGGGGCTCGCGAGGTGATTACATGGGGGGTTGCGAGCTGTCAACCTCCACCCCAAACCCCGCTTTGCCTCCAGCATTTATAATAGTGTTAATATATTTAAAAGTGTTTTTAATTTATAAGGGGGGGGGGTTGCACTCAGAGGCTTGCTATGTGAAAGGGGTCACCAGTACAAAAGTTTGAGAGCCATTGGTCTACACTGACGCTTTGTTGATCTAATTTTGCTGCAAAAAGCTCTATGCCTCTTGTCGAGGTTGTTTTATTTTGGTGGCAAAACAGGAGCATTTTTGTTGGCAGGAGGAGCATTGTAGTGTGCACACCTCCACTGTTTTGTTGACAAAAGCTGCCTTTTGCGGACAAAATTGTCTAGTGTAGACAAAGCCTTAATTGAGTGTAGGGTCTTGGTTTGGTCTCAGCCAGCAAATCTTGATAGCACAATAACATTGTCAGCATCTCGGACACTAGCTCAAAATAAGAATTAAGACTGGTCATATTAAAGAATATCTGGTTTATAACATTTGGTTTAAAATGAATATGGCAAACTTTAAGGTTAATTAACCCAATTACCTGTGCTACACTTAACTGAATTCTAGGAGTAATATATGCAAACGTACAAACACAATACAGTTGCATAATATAAATTATGGAGGATATACAAAGTTTGGAGGATTAAAAAAGATTGGCCTAGAAATACTTTTGAGAACCCTTTAAATCATTAAAAGAAATGGCTCAACTATTTCCCCCCACCCCCAAAAGGTTAGATTGAATCATGGCTGAACCATCGCACGCTGCTATTGCATGTTTGGATTTAATGAAGAGTGATAGCAAATAACTTAACTCAGTTCAATTTTTATTTAAGACAATTGATCGGTACTGAATACGCACTATGCAGACTACAGACGAAAAACATACGTTACCAATGTGAGAGTGGAGAAGTTTGTAGCTCACTTTGCTTCCAACTAACATCCCCAAATTCATTCCTTATATACTGGTTTAGGACAAAGAAAATTCCTTTGAGGAGGGAAAAGCTACTTTCCCATAATGTATCCTAGTGTTTCTTCTTTCTTCAGTATCTCAATTTACCTCAGTACTTGATGGATTTCTTTTTATGGTATCTTAGTTTATATGATTAATAAGCGAAAGGAATTTCTAATCCAGTTTTTATTATTAACAGCTGTGGTAACAGGCAATTTCTAATGAGTTAAAAACATCTTTCAATGGATCATGTTTTCATAAATCACAGAAAACATGTGCAATAACAAATACATCTTATCAATCACGGAACTTAATTGTATTATAAGTAAGGCCCTACTTAATTTGCGATATTGTGGCTCCCACAATATTAGGCTTCCACCGCAATTTTGGTTTTAATTAGCTTACTTTGCACAGTCTACAATTTTGCATTCACTTGAGGTTTGCAAATCCCCCTTCCCTCCCCCAGTACAGTAGAATCCATTTATCCAAGCTGATAGCGGCTGGGGCTCAGGCTGTCAGTTGCAGCAAAATGTTGGGTTATCCAAAAACAAACACCCCCCTCCCCCTCCCATGGGCACATGCCTTTCCTTCATTTTTTCAATGAGGTTCAAGTTCTACAGAGAACTTTTCAGTTGAATAGGTACAGAGACTAAATTATACAAATGCACAACATAAAAAGGATTGTAGTTAACATATAAAAGCACTATAGTGGATATTAAAACCCCTAATGCTGCCAAGCCTCACAAGTTTAATCAAGGTTTTACGATATTTGGTGTTTGCTCATAAAACCCCAGTTTTTGGAATCATGGGATTACATGAAAATCTCAGCTTTCATTTAAACAGTCTATAGTCCTCATGGTTGCAGAGAAAAGCATGAAAAAAATGACCCTTAAAGGTTTAAGAAGTAGAAGGCAAATAAACCTAAAATGTATTATTTACAAATCTCAGTATTATGTGGGACCCGTCTGGACCATGATTTTTGAATGATTGGGATTGGCAATACGGTGTAGGCATGAAAAATGTGATTGGCATTTAACAAAGGCCTGTATTACAGGATCTGTGGCTTCCATACTGACTGCAAAATCATCTTTCCAGATAAAGATTCTATAAGGTTACTACTTGTGAAGACTTTTGATTTATTGTGTATCATTTGCATTGGACTGCCATAAAAATTTTGAACATTGTATGTGGTTTTAATAACAAAGCTATTGCCTACCAAAAAAAATTTAGAATGAAGTATAGCAATTCCTCCAGCCAATGAGCAAAAACTGACCAATCAAAAGCAATGTCCATTGAATTTGAAATACTGGGATTATGCTGCATTGCTCTCGCAGTACCGGTAGTGATAAACACAAAGGATTTCAGGTTTAATTATCACCAAAATAATGCCACAAGCAGCACAAGTCTCACTGCCCCCAATTTCATGCTAGAACATCTCCATTTGGGAAGACCCCTTCGATGCATCTTTCCTTGGTATCATGCCATGGTGTTGGCAGATGCATTGTGTATTTCTTATGAAACTAGCCTGCTGTCTTCATTTTACACCCCTGGTTCTCCCCAGTTGTTACCAATGAAAAATCACATGGCAAGACATTTTGCGTGGCAAGTTCTGTGTGACTTGGTTTTGGCCCCTTTTGCTTAAATCACTGTTTTCCTTTTTCTTCTCTTTCAGGCAAGTCAGAGTGAATCCCCTATTGTGCATCCAGGACACAAGGTGGAGAGTGACTTATAATGGCTGGGAAACGACACTTAGAGGACCTGGACCCTGTGGCCTACAACAAGTTACCTCGGCTGGAGACAGAGCCAAATTGTGTCCTCCCCACAGGCTTGTGTAAATCGAGCCCCTTGCCTAGTCATGGTTCTGAAAACCATTTCAGCTACAAGGGAACCTACTTTGCTTACCCGCTGCAAAGCCCTGATGGGCTCGAGTCTCTGACCCACTGGAGTCCAGCCGCATCTTACATGCAATATCCAGGTAATGCTGTCAGCCAGCACATGAGGACAGATGGTGCGCTGATGAACTGCCTGCTGTACGGACGAGAAGCTGAGAGCCTGGCGGTAAGACTACGGAGCTCCGGTGCTGACAAAGGGAAGGACAGCATGGTCCGAGACCACCTGGTTGTTCAGGAGAAGTGGGCAAATCATATGCAGCAGGCTCAGGGCCATGCTTTCCCAGTGCAAAAACCTGGGCTCCTAAACAAAACAGTTGCTCAGGCACCTACAGGCTATGCCACCTTGGCAGTGCCCAAGCCAGTTTATAGAAACCCTGTTTGCTATGTGGACCCCAGGGCTTCTATGTCCTTACAAACTCAGATGGAGAGCATGCAGAAGAGGCCGTTGGAAGTGGAATGGACTGTACCAACCCCAGTATCCTCAGGGCACCATATCCACGCAAAAGACCAGTCTTGTGGGACTGCTTTACCCAAGAGAGTCCATCACTCTGATCCCAACTTCCTGCAGTTACACCAAGGCACAGGGGTTCCCACTAAAGAGATGGTAGCAGCCTCTGTAGGCTTTCCACCTTACCATGCAGCATTTGAGAAATACAGAGTACATCAAAGCACCTCCTTTCTTGAAGCAAACTACCCTGCTGTGTACAACAACCAGAAAAGGGTCAAAGATGTACATGGCAGCAGCTTATCCCAACATACATGGTCCAAGCTACAGCCTTCCGCTGCCAGCCCACTGGCCCATTCCCAAACAGCAGCCTATCGGGATAGATCTCCAGCCTGCTACTCGGTGTCTCACTACCCACTGACCTCACACAAGCAAACGTTTCTTTATCAGGAGGCCCCTCATGCTGAGGAACAGAATGGCACTCTGTCGACCTTGCCAACTGCAGGTGGCTACAAAGGAACCAACTTTCCAGGAAGTGGGGAACCTCGGCCCTTTTCTAGCACTTACCTGAGGCATCATTCCCCGAGAAGCTATTACGCCAGTCCTCTGGAGAGCTATGTGTATAGACCAACTGGTCCAATTCCAGTGGCCTCTCCAGCTTTGAAGCCTGGAGTTTCTTCTAGAGAACCTGAGCTCCAGCAGAATTCCAGCTGCAAAGTGGACTATCTGCAGCAGAACCCCAGTTTTGTTTTTGCACCTTCTGACATGGCTTTGTACAATGCCTCCTTAGCCAATACGGATGCTGGTCATGATCGGCACATTGATAGCAGAGTAGCTACTTCTCATGGGACTCAATCGGTGAGGGAGAACCCCAGAAGCAAAGAGGTGGCTAGCCAGCACAGTGCTTTCCAACTGATTGGTGCTCTAGATAGGCTATCCAACAGCTCCGAAAGGCTCACTGAAGCACTACCTAGAGGAGAGCCAGGCTATGGCTTGGGCCTGTGTCAGACAGAACAACCCAGCCTGCATGGAAAGGAACAAGCCCACTCGGAGAGAAGATCCAGCTTATCCATGAAAGAGCCTATGCACAGAAACACAGGGATTCATGAAGCTCAGTTAGGAGCTCCCATTGTCATTACTGATAGTCCAGTTCCGTACTACCACAAAAAAGAAGAAGCCCCCAAGGTCAAAGGCAGGCTTGTTTCCTCACCCCAGGTCATTTCTTCTGAGGAGGGACTGAAAAGCCTGAGAGATGCAGATTCTACTCCCTCCTCCCCGCCTATGCCAGTTATCAACAATGTCTTTAGCCTGGCACCTTACCGGGACTACATAGAAGGGTCCAAAGGGTCGGCAGGGATTCCCTTCTCAAAAGATCATCAAGAGGAAGAGTCCCCCTTCCGAAACAGCCTGTCAAGTGGAGACTGTAAGGCTGTCTCAGAGCCACCTTCTGCCAAGGATTCATCAGAAAAGCCTATTGGGAAAGAAGCAACCCAGGCCCTAAAAGCAGAGATGGAGATGGGTGAAAACCTCAGTGTGATACAGCAGGATGGAAGCTGTAACAGCAGGATTTGTGAGATCTACAAGCCAAAGATTCTGCCACGCAGACTGCCAGCAAGAAGTGAGCCACAGAACGGCAGCATCAGTGCTCCAGCTGCCACTGGGAACCGGGAACTTGCTCAAAATGATGTAGTGCTAGACCTCAGCTTGAAAAAAGAGCTAGTGAAGGCCAATGATCCTCTGAGCCCAGCTGGACAGATCGAGGTGACTCCTAAAGGAGGATGTTGTGAGGAGGCGGCGAAAGAGGGACCACTCAAAAAGCAGAGGGTGTTCAAGAGTTCCAAGACCCAGGCCTTGCCTTTGTCAGTGGAAAATAGCTCTGGGGACAAGAGCAACTTCCAGAGCTCGACAGCCTTCATGTTCAAAAAATTCAAAATCTCGAAATCTATCCCGACACGAGCAGTGCCCCCAGTACAGGCCAACAGCCCCACAACACCCACGCAGGGCCCCCTGGCGGCCCCCCAGGCCAATAGTCCCCTGGCACCCAAGCAGGGTCCCCCAGCAGCCCCTCAGGCCAACAGCCCCCTGACAGTGATGCAGGGTCCCCTGGCAGCCACCCAAGCCAACAGTTCCCCAGCACCCACCCAGGGCCCCCCAGTAGTGTCGCAGGGCCCCCCAGTAGTGTCGCAGGGCCCCCCAGGACCCGTCCAGGCCAACAGTCCCCCGGCAGTGATGCAGGGCCCTCCAGCACCCGTCCAGGCCAACAGCCCCCCGGCAGCGACGCAGGGCCCCCCAGCAGCCACCCAGGCCAACATCCAACCCTTGCAGATGACGTGCCTTTATCTGAAACTTCCCGACATTTCAAAGTCTCTGTCCCCCAGTGCCCCAGAGGCCTCCCCAGCACTGGGCGAGGCCAACGTCTCGCTGCCCAGCAACTGTGAATTCCCTGCCCAGCAGACTTCATCCAGCCAGTATTTCACTGCATTGCACATATCTCTCTGCAACAGGATTTCATATTTTGTGTCCGGAACATCTCCGGAGCTCCTTAAGCAGTGGCTGAGGAGGGTGGAGCTGGACGGAGAGCAGAAAGAGAGCTCGAAATCTCCCCTCAAACCCAAGAATGGTTCCCGGATCCTGGAAGCTCAGAAAGCCTCCAAAGGCAAGGAGATCTGGCTGGGTTTCCAGGATATCAGCATGCTCCTCAGCAAGCTGTTGTCTCAGTTGGAGACCTTCATGTTCACTCGCAAGTGCCCCTTCCCACATGTGGTTCGAGCAGGTGCCATCTTCATCCCCATTCATGTGGTGAAGGAGAAACTGTTCCCCAAGCTTTCTGGAGCATCTGTGGACCACGTGCTGCAGGAGCACAAGGTGGAGCTGCGCCCCACCACCCTGTCTGAGGAGAAGCTTTTGAGGGACTTAGAGCTTAAGTGCTGTACTTCCAGGATGCTGAAGCTGCTCGCCCTGAAACAGCTGCCTGACATCTACCCAGACCTTCTGAATCTCCACTGGCATGACTGTGTCAAGCACTATCTTGGTAAGTGGTGCTAAATCTCCAGTAAGCCCTTTCCCACCCCTTAGATTGTTCTGCCAATGGGACATTTCCATATGTTAGTAGCTCTCCAAGAGAGGGGTCAGCTGTACATGTCCAGTAATGGGCATTTTATTGTGTAGCTGAAAGTCTAATGTGCTCAAAAGAACATTGATCCTGTCTCTCTCCTACATTCCCTTTCCCATCACTGCTAACTAGCTGATCAAGGTCAATTGACGTACCCTCCTTTCCAAGCAGCCTGCCTCCCCCTCCATCTGACTCATCCAGTGGTGTTGGATCACTGGCCGGTGTTTGATCATTTCCGGAGGAATGCATTATGTTACAGTCTGACAGTTCCTGAATTGCAAAAGCTCCCACTTGGCCAACACATCCGGTGCGGGTGGATTAGAATGGAGAACAGTTTCTGTTGATGCCGGGATAAGTTGGAACTGTGGGAGAAGAAATAAGGAAATGCAGCTTTCTGGGAGAGATACAAGGCTCTTTATAGAAGCTGGCCTAAATGTTGTTGTGGCTCTGTAACGCCCAGGCTTTCCAAAATGACAAGTGACTTTGTGTGCCACCATTTTGTGGTACCTACCTTGGCACGCCATAAAGGGGAATTGACCTTTAGAGGGCACTTTCTGAAAATCGGGTCTCAGGGTGGGTACTCAAAAAGAAAAAGGCACCCAGAATCATTAGTCACTCTTGAAAGCCTTCACCTCGGTCTGCAGTGGACGACTTGCAGCTGTGATTAAGTGTTCCTTGTGTGGGCTTGCAAAGTACCTAGCTGTATATGTTACTGTAAAGATCCAGCTACTCTCTGGGTCCGGGAGGCCTCCCAGAGGCTAATGCAAGGGTGCATTGCATAACCTCTTGGCACCAGACTCTTGTGGCCTAGCCTGTTGGCAGGGGTGAAACTCATGTCGGGAATTCATAACTGCTGGGAGTGACGTCAGGAAACAATTGTTCTGTACCGAGCTGCCTGGGTTGCAGTGTTCCATTGTATACAGTGGGATGTGCAATGCATCTGAGACAGAGCACTGCACTCTGCTACTGGGTGCTCTCTGAAGCACGGAGTGGCTAGTCTAATGCCATTTTGTGTTCCTTAAGGAGACCACAGAAGTTGGATAATCACTGGCAGCAATTGAGGGGGAGGGTGGGGGGCAGGGGAAGACTTTTACTTCCTCTTCCACTCCCTGTGGCTTGTCCATTTTGGAGACATGAGTTAATAAGCATTAACATGTTTACAAGCATATTGAAAAGAGCAGTAAGTGGAGAGGAAGAGGCGAAGGATAGAGGAGAGGTGAGTGGAAGAAAAGAAGAGCAAGGGATAGGGGAGGACAGATAGAAAAGGGAATAATATGAGGTAGAAAAAGATATATGGTGAGATTTCCAAAAGCTCTCCGCATTGAGTTAGGGCTGTGCAGAGTCCTCTTGGAAAACTGACACACACAATTTCTTAAAGGTTCTAAGCCACCAAAAAAATTGACAGACCAAAAAAACCGCTGAAAGTTCCTATTTTATCTTCTTCTGTAAGGTCCCGTCTAAGCCCACTTTCAATCATAGCATGGATGAGGCTGAAAAAACTCTAAATGGGATGTGTGGTGTGGGGGTTTTTTGTTTGTTTGTTTGTTTGTTTTTTTTGAGTTCTCTCTTAAACCTTTTAAAATTTAAATTGTGTGGGAGGCAATCATGGCTTTTGGGTAGTATTCAGCCACGACCAGCTACGCCCCATATTTTAACATTTAAATGGGTGGAGGGTCCAAAACTGCAATTTCAGGAGGCCGGACGATATTAATGAGGTCTGATTCTCCTTGCAGTTGACACATGCTATCATTAGTGACAGCCTTTGGGCATGCCATGCTGCCACTTGATGAGATGGATGGGTCTGGAATGGCTGTGGGCCAGATTCTGATCCCACCCTCTAATGATTGACCTCAGTTGATCAAGTGTTGGGCGTCTCCTGTGATGCTTGTGAATGTCCTCAGGCCTGCTTGGAATGTCATGCATCATGTCGGGATTCCATTGCCAGTTCTGCTCCTGACCCCACCCAAGGGCTGTTGTGTCAGGCCTTGGCTACACTCGGGACTTCACAGTGCTGCCGCGGCAGCGCTGTGAAGCGCGAGTGTAGTCATGCCGCCAGCACTGCGAGAGAGCTCTCGCAGCGCTGTATGTACTCCACCTCTCCGAGGGGAGTAGCTTGCAGCGCTGCGAGCGAGCATGCAGCGCTGCAGGCTCTGATTACACTGGCACTGTACAGCTCTGCACTCACTATGCCCGGGGGGGCGAGGGGGGAGGCTTTTCACACCCCTGAGCACAGCAAGTTGCAGCGCTGTACAGTGCCAGTATAGCCAAGGCCTCAGAGGAATTGAAGGCAGCCAGCCAGTTTTCCCAGCTGATTCCAAACCTGCATGGAAGATGTTGTTGCAGCCAGCTGCCCCAGCACCCTGCTAGCAAGGGAGGGAAGGGAGCTGAGAATGGAAGGGGGCCAGGATGTATGGCTAGGCAGAAAGGGGACAGAGCAGGCAGGGGTATGTTTGATGGATAAACTAGTCCCTTGTATAACATGTTGAATTGTGCACACACAGCCTGGCCAGAAGGGCCTATGAGCGCCTGGCCTTACCCTCTGATTTTTCTCTGGACACGGTGACATGTCTCAAGAGAACCGCTCTTTTGCTGTCAGAAATGTCATAGGATTGGCAGGACGGTAGAAAACGAAGAGTGTGGTAGACGCCTGATGGGGAGGTGGCATGATCTTTACAGTAGAATCTCTCTAAAAAGAAATATCAAGCCTGCAGGTGTCCGATCCTTGTCACAGAGCTCCATGAACTCTCACCTGTACTGCAGTATATGACGGTCTGGTCAGGGCTCAGGGGTGCAATCCAGACCAGTGAGGGGTTATCACCATTTAGCCTGTAACACTGGGTGCCTCACAATGTTTTGCTGCTGTAGCTCCCAGCCTGGGCCACTCACAACCAGCCTGCCACCATGTAGGTCACACCTTGAGTGTCTCTGTGCTTAGATGGCCCTGGTTCAGCAGCTCTGACCCCAGCAGCCAGTCTACAGCCCCATTCTGGTTTTCACCAGCCTTGGTTACAACCAGCAAGATGACCCCAACACACCCCCAATCCCAAATTTCCCCAAAATCGTGTGCTCTGCAATATTCAGACCTCTCCTGGATAATATGGTTCATTTGTTCCTCTAAAGACAAACATATCACAACTTATTAACTTAACTTGGGGGTAAGTACACCCTTCTGTTCAAACACAGCACAGAGCTGGTTTATGGTAAGAATAAAATCTATTTATTAACAATAGGACATAAGTGATGCCAAGTAAAAAGAATAAAGCTAGAAAAGGTTACAAGTAAAACAAAAGTGAAAACACACATCTAAAAGTCTAAACTTAATCTAGCAAAATACTGGCTTTGTTCAAGATGGTTTCTCTCACTGGTCATTCTTTTTCCTAGTCATGGCTGACCTTCCCTCAGGATCTTCCACAAAAGTACAAGGTTCTGGCTTTCCTTGTCCTCTTAGGTGAAAGATCTTTGCATAAGCAAGTTTCTGTCCTACATTCGGTTCTAGAGACTTCAACCCCCCTTTGGTTGAAGGACCCATCTTTCTCAGCTTGCAAGGGCTCTGTTCCGTTGTGCCTATCTAGCCGTGGATGCCAAAGATGGCTTCAAGTCTTTACTTATATCTTCCAAAGTTCCAATGACTTTTTGTTTTAAGGGGCAGGATGACCTCCTGCTATTTTTTCTTCCTGTGATCTTCCCACCCCCTGGCTAGTTTCTATGTAAATAGGGCTTCAATTGGTTTTTAGTCACACCTTGTTTAATCTCTTTGGAGACACATAGATAGCTGTGACATTCCCTCCTGTGTGGGCAGACTGTACAGCCTGATATCAATAAAAAGAACAGGAGTACTTGTGGCACCTTAGAGACTAACAAATTTATTAGAGCATAAGCTTTCATGGACTACAGCCCACTTCTTCGGATGCATACAGAGTGGAATAAATATTGAGGATATATATATATATATATATACACACACACATACAGAGAGCATAAACAGGTGGGAGATGTCTTACCAATTCTGAGAGGCCAATTAAGTGATAATCAAGATAGCCCAGTACAGACACGTTTGATAAGAAGTGTGAGAATACTTACAAGGGGAGACAGATTCAATGTTTGTAATGGCTCAGCCATTCCCAGTACTTATTCAATCCTGAGTTGATTGTGTCTAGTTTGCATATCAATTCCAGCTCAGCAGTCTCTCCTTGGAGTCTGTTTTTGAAGTTTTTCTGTTTTAAGATAGCCACTCGCAGGTCTGTCATTGAATGACCAGACAGGTTAAAGTGTTCTCCCACTGGTTTTTGAGTATTATGATTCCTGATGTCAGATTTGTGTCCATTAATTCTTTTGCGGAGAGACTGTCCGGTTTGGCCAATGTACATGGCAGAGGGGCATTGCTGGCACATGATGGCATATATCACATTGGTAGATGTGTAGGTGAACGAGCCCCTGATGGTATGGCTGATGTGATTAGGTCCTATGATGATGTCACTTGAATAGATATGTGGACAGAGTTGGCATCGGGCTTTGTTACAAGGATAGGTTCCTGGGTCAGTGGTTTTGTTCAGTGATGTGTGGTTGCTGGTGAGTATTTGCTTTAGGTTGGGGGGTTGTCTGTAAGCGAGGACAGGTCTGTCTCCCAAGATCTGTGAGAGTAAAGGATATGTATGTATATATATCTCCTCAATATTTATTCCACTCTGTATGCATCCGAAGAAGTGGGCTGTAGTCCACGAAAGCTTATGCTCTAATAAATTTGTTAGTCTCTAAGGTGCCACAAGTACTCCTGTTCTTTTTGCGGATACAGACTAACACGGCTGCTACTCTGAAACCTGATATCAATGAGCATCCATGATTCCCTATGTAGTATTAATACATACAATTCATAATGATATTGATCACCGTGTGTCCTTAGACGAGACCTCGCTCGATATGTTATAACACAGTAATATTGTAAACAATTGCTTGATTCACTTGTTTATCACTTGAGGTTCAGTTCCCCCCGACCCGTCTTTATAGACCAGTAAAGCTTTGCAATGTATTCTTTGAAAAGTAAAACCCAGACCCAGTGTCTGTCTCCTGCTGGATGTAGATGCCAGGCTGTCTTCTCCCTCACCTGTTAGTGCAGGGGTCTGCAACCTTTCAGAAGTGGTGTGCCGAGTCTTCATTTATTCACACTAATGTAAGGTTTCGTGTGCCAGTAATACATTTTAACATTTTTAGAAGATCTTTCTATAAGTCTATAATATAGAACTAAACTATTGTTGTATGTAAAGTAAATAAGGTTTTTAAAATGTTTAAGAAGCTTCATTTAAAATTAAATTAAAATGCAGAGCCCCCCGGACCGGTGGCCAGGACCCGGGCAGTGTGAGTGCCACTAAAAATCAGCTCGCGTGCCGCCTTTGGCATGCATGCCATAGGTTGCCTACCCCTGTGTAAGTGTGAGGTTTGCCTTCACCTCTTGTTAGCTTGATGGGTCTGGTTCTGAGATATGTAAATACATTCTCATTGACTTCCAAAGTACTTGAGAAGTAATTCCCAGGTGGGGAAAACACATTCCTTTTGTCTAGGGCAGACCTGTTTACCATCTCTTCCTGGCATAACTGGTTTACATACACTTGAGTCATAATTTCACTCTTAATACACACCACACATTGCACAAGGATATTAATGATCAGTGTATTAGTTTTCAAATAATACCTCACAAGGCTTATTTTGTACAAAGATTATTACAACACTGTGCAGGGTGTGAATACAGGGGTGCTTAGTGTCACAGTAGGTAAATGTGTGTAGCTTGGAGTGCCATTAATCCTACCTCTGGCATTTCACACTCTTTTCTCCACCTTCTGCCCCATGAAACAAGGTACCCTGCCCCTGAGCTCTATCAGTCTAACCAGTCAGTCCTGTTCTTGCTCACTGCTACCAGATACCATGGTGATGGGTAGTCTTTTAGACAGCAAGTAGATAGATCAGTGCTGCAGAGCAGGTGTGAGAATTCTAGGTCAAGGCACTGCTTGGCATTCAGTTCCGAAGCCCCTTTTCCCCAATGCAGATCATGGGAGGAATAGTCTGCTGCATTTCAGTCAGCATTCACTACAGGCTAAGAAACTAACTGAATTTTAAAACCAAACCATACCTGAAGCAGAATGTTTGTTTGGTTGTTCTGATCCAAACAAAGTAGCTTTACCTTTTGGGTCCGAGCAGTTATTTAGCATGGGGTAGGTTGGGCCAAGCTGGGCAATATATGCTCACAGCAGTACCTTTTGATTTTATATATTATTTATATATTATATGTTATATATTTTAACACAAGAACATGGTTACACTCTTGGGTTGTCCCTTAATTTTAAAGGGACGTATTCTGTCCCTGTGGGAGGGACTCCTTCTCCAATTGAATTCTCAGTGGCTGCATTTCTTTTGCATACCCTGTCTGCGAATGCCACCCAAAAACAGCCCTGTAAATAGATGCTCCGAGCTACTAACTGTCCACGTATGAACCTGCAACAGCAGAGGATTAGAATAAAAAACAGGGCAAAGGAGCCTAAAAAAATCTTGACCTTTAACTGCTGTGACTATACAATCACCTGCTTTTGTGGTGGTTAAAATGTCTTTCTAGTCATTAGGGCCCTGTTCAGCAGAGCAATTAAGCATATGTTTAACGTGAAGCATGTATAGTCCATCGATGTGCTTTGCTGAACAGGGGCTTTGGTCATCTCTAGGTTCCATTAATGAGAAAGATGGAGGTCTTTGCTCTTACTCCTCTATTCTATACATTTAGGTGTCTTTGAAGGTGTCTTCACTGGCATTAGCGTCTCTTCTCGAGTATTAAAGTTAAACCTTCCCATTTCCCCCAATGGAAAAAATCAATGGAAAAGTTACTGTGTGTGTCATTGGTGACACTTCTCTGGGAACTTTGGTTTGCTTTTGTCTTGTATAGGCAGAGCCAGTTGGCCAACTTTGACCAGAAACAAAGGGTCTGATCCCTATATGGAACATGTAGATGGGATTCTGTGCAGCGCTAACTGGATTTATTTCCACTGAAAGCCTTAATTACCAGAAATATGGTGTGTTCCCAGCATGTGCACCCAGACCCAGCTTGTGTTTCTGCAAGGGAAGCGCCTCTTGCAATTTTTTTGGAGTGATCCACACGGAAGGCATATTAAACCATACCCCTGGCACAATGAGGTTACAATTCCCATTTTATTCTCAATGGAATCATCATGCTTTATATCCTGGCCCTGGAAGGTGCTGGTTTGGAGGTGCCCTGTCCCTTGTGGAATTGAAACCTCAATTCCATATCAATCACAATGCAAATCAGCCAAGATTATGCTAGGAATTCCCAGTTCCTCTGGCCTGGTGAAATCCCTCTACAGCCTTAACAATAGGGTGTGCAGGGCTCTAAGTGGTTAGGGGAAAAGAGATTACTCCATTTTCCCCAAGGGATCAGTTTGCACCCTGAAGAAAATAAGCGTAAGTCTCTCTGTGTTTCAAAGTAGAGACCCTGATCCTACTGTAATTAGTTCCAACTCCCCCTTCCTAGTAGCCTTTGAATAGTGTCATCTTTGCTGCGCTTCAGATGATTACCAATAACTTTATTTCTTACAGGTCCAAGTTCACAAGCTGGCCAGCATGCCTCCAAGTAGGTATTTGTTCTTTGTGTGTGTTTTTAATATATTAAAAACAGTTGAAACCATGCTGTTGGGGAGAACACCCAGTTATTTATGGGGCACAGAGGTGAAGTGGCACTGGTGTCTGAGAAACTGGCCTTCCATCACAATACTGGACAGCAGATTACCATCTGCCCTTGTGTATGTTAGTCTGTCTGGGGGAGACGAGAGAGGGAATGACTTGCCTGGAGTGTGTTGGCAAAACTGGAATAATTCTTGACAAAGTAACTCCTGCCTATTCCTCCTCTCAATATGCCTTTAAAATTCCATCCAGAACAAATCCCTTTCAAAGGAGCTTAAGGGAGTTAGGTGCCCAAATCCTTTAGGCTCCTTGGAAAATCCCACCCAAAATAATTGGACACTATTTGGTCGTTAGGTGCATCGTAGTTTTGAACACTTAGAGAACATTAGCTATCTTTGCTAATTCCTTTTTTAAATTGCATAGGGGTGAAAGCCCTACTCCAAGAGTAATTCTCAATGGCTCATTGTTAAACTGGGAGGACGCACCTAGTGAGATATTTAAAGGGTGTGTCTTGGGTCTGTTACTACTCAATATTTTCATTCGCAACATACCTGATCGAGTGGAGGCTCTCCTTACAAAATTTGTGGATGACACTATGCTGGGAGGGGTTGCTAGCACTTTGGAAGACAGGATTAGAATTCAGGCAGGTCTTGACAAATTGGTCTGAAATCAACAGGATGAAATGCAATGAAGACGTGTGCAAAGTACTAGACTTAAGGAGAAAAAATAAAATAACAAATACAAAATGGGGAATAACTGGCTAGGCAGTAGTGCTGCTGAAAAGGATCTGTGGGTTATACTGTGTCTCAAATTGAACGAGTCAACAGTGTGATGCTGCAGTGAAAAAGGCAATTGTGATTCTAGGATGAATTAAGAGTGTTGTATCTAAGACACCGGAGAGGTTTCAGCATTGGCCTGTTAAACCAAGGGTTGTGAGTTCAATCCTCAAGGGGGCCCTTTAGGGATTTGGGTGCAAAAATCTGTCTGGGGATTGGTACTGCTTTGAGCAGGTGGTTGGACTAGATGACCTCCTGAGGTCCCTTCCAACCCTGATATTCTATAATTGTTCCACTTTAGTCAGCACTGGCGAGGCCTCAGCTCCAATCTGGAGCTCTGCACTTTGAGAAAGATGTGAACAAATTGGAGAGACTCCAGAGGAGAGCAACAAAAATGTATATGAGGTTTGGAAAACATAGCCTATGAGTAAGCCCCTTTGTTTTCAGTTTAAACTGATTTTTACTGAAAAAATCCTGGGTTTTATGAAAAGTATTATTTGTTTTTTTCCAATTTTCACCCTACTTTTGTAGCATTCTAATATATAAAAAGTACTCGTTTTATTAGGAAAATACAAGACATTGCATGAGATATATGTACGATAATACATTAGTGTGTGTGTGTGTGTGTGTGTGTGTGTGTGTGTGTGTGTGTGTGTGTGTGTGTGTGTGTGTACAAAGCTGCCTGTTGAAGCAAGGCCATCTATTCATTTAGAAGAGACACACAATAAACAAGCAGGCACGCACACAAGCTCTGAAGCGTGTGCGCATCTGAACGTACTGATGAATCTCACGCCCACCACGTACACATTTCAAGCTGTTGGCAGATAACGGTTTAAAGATCTGACAAAAAGATGAGAAGGAAACTAAAACCTGTATCAGTATGTGTTTCAGAACACAAGGAAATATTCAAAAGTTTAAAAAAACCCATCGGAGAAAAGGATGAAGTTGAGTGTATGTGCTGCAAATGGTGTGGCCCAATTATTACATGTAAATATTTATAGGCTAACAGTTCTAAGTCTGCAACAGTAAACTGTTTATTCAAATGAAAAGTTTTTTATTTGGGGATTAGAGATATATTGTTTTCTTAAACTCTGAGGTGGCATTGTGTATTGAGTTCTGTTTTTAACTCTGCAGCAAAGAACATTGAATTCCATTCATCAAAGCATTAATCTACTGAATACATTTTTCCCCATCCTTCTGTCCACCAAAATAAAACCTGATGTTTACCCAGAAAAAATAATAGTTTTTTCCACCAATTTTCACCGGTTTTCGTCGTCGTTGTAATGAACACTGATAAATTCCTGGGAAAAATTAAATAAAATAAAAACCAAAAACGAAGGGCCCTACCTATGAGGAAAGGCTGAAAGATGGGGGCATGTTTAGTCTACAGAAGAGAAAGCTGGGGGAGATCTGATAAGTATGTTTTAAAGAGGATGGTGATCAATTGTTTTCCATGGTTGGACAAGAAGTAATCCACTTAGTTTGCAACAAGGGAAATTTAGGTTGGATTGTGTGGGAAAAACTTTCGAACCATGAAGATCATCAAGCACTGGACTAGGTTACCAGTGGAGATTGTGGAATCCCCAGCACTAGAAGTTTTTAAGAACAGTTTAGACAAGCAGGGATGGTCAAGGTATACTTATCCCTTTCTCAGTGTGGGCAAATGGACTAGATGACTTCTTGAGGTTCCTTCTAGCCCTACATTTCTATGATATCCTAGATCAGATCTCATCAGTACATAACAGCTTCCATTTCCTCATGCTCTAGGCAAAAGCAGGGGCTAGAACAGGGAGGAACAGTGCAGACGTGGCTTCCTATCCAAGCTCTGAAAGTTACCATGGTCTTTTAACTTGATGGTAATTGACTCAGAGCAACTGGTGAGTTGTAGAATAAGCTGGTCTTGTTTAAATCGTGAGGGGTGGGGCAGTTTTTTGGCCATAGAACATCATTGCCAGAACCACTATAATCTGGAGGTAGTACTTCCATGACAGCCATTTAAAACACATGGCAGAGCCTCCACTGGTAGCTAATGGCATAGGTTCAAATTCCCCATCCTAGTCATAAGCTGGTGGGTAACCACAGTGCTCTTCTCCCTCAGCAGCGTAATGGAATTCTAGGCACTGCTGTCAGAGGAATATGGTAGCGAGTGCTCCATCTCTACTGCTGGATCTGAAGGGATCTTTACCAGGCTCCCTTTCAGGTCACTGGCAGTAAGCCCCAAAGAAGGAGGAAATGGAACCCATTGCATTTTGGCTAGTAGACTAGGGTTGAAATTGTATGGTGTGCCTATGGCTTCAATTCCTGCAGATGTCATCCTCACGTGGTCCACACAGTGCAATGAGAGCTTTATTTTAAGCAGGTGAAGGTGCTAACTTAACTGACCATGTCCTCTCTTCCTCACCTAGGTGAACCTGGTGCAGGGACTCTGACAGATGAAGGCAAAGCAGTAGCAGTGGATTACGTGAAGAAGAAAGCGACTGGGGGCCTGATGGGTGCAAGAGCTGGAACGCCGGCCAACTTGTTCAAGGGAAAGCACAGGAAAGGAAAGTTTCTGATCTCATCTAAGCAGGGGTCTCCTTTCCAGGAGGGGGCTGCTGCCCTGGGACCAGAGAAAACCCATCTGCTTGACGAGAAGCCTCAGGGAAGCCGCTCCCCTCCTGATGGAGAGGATACTTTGCTCAAGGATGGGAGACCATCTTCCCAAGTTGTTCCCAGCTCCCTGGATTCAAAACCAAATGGACTCCCACCACCCTCTGGTGCCAAGAGGCAACTTCTCCAAACCCACAAGCCTTGTAGGACCCTTCAGCTGAAGCTGACCAGTAAGGCATCCAGGAAGACCAGGAGTACCTCAAGAGTTCTGCACCTCCGGAACTCAATGGTTCGGATCAAATTCCAGAGGGTCCTTCGGGGAGCGCAGAGGACTCCTCTCCATGGCACTCGGGGGATGAGGGGGAGGAGTCCAGCTTCAAGGCGAGGCTGCTCCCTCCTCAGCAAGACCTTCAGGAATGAGGCGGAGAGTCCGATGTCCCCATCCAGGTACCCGGAACTGGTGGGCAAGCGGATCAGACATCTGTATGAGGAGAATGACAAGACAGAGGCCTGGTACCAGGGGGTGGTGCTGAGGATCCACAAGCATCACAAGGACCCCCTCAAGACGGTGTATGAGGTGAAGTATGACAGCGAGCCCGAGTGGCAGTACTACCTGGAGATCCTGCAGGACTACAAGAAAGGCTGGCTGAAAGTGGATGAATGAAAGTGGACCTTGGCCTTTGCTGGGTGGCTTACAGCACTAGTGGCTCCAACTCAGTATGAGTAAAAAGCTCTGGGGTTTGTTTATTGTCTTCCCCACCATGGTCCCATCTCTGTCAATGGACTAAATGCACCCAGGTGTCGATGGAGAGAAATGCCACATAACTAAATGAGTTCATTCCTTTCTCCTCCCCCACCCACCCTGCACCTTCTGAATCGACACCAAAGCACCAATGTGCCTTGTGCCTGTAGTAGGAAGTCCAGAAGATAAATTCTACATGGAAGGCCATGGGCTTGGTTCAGTGGGAGAGGAATAATTGCATCTATTCAAAGCAATATTTCCCTCAGACTGACCATTCTCCCCTAGTCCATAACCTCCCATTGTTCCTTATTGGCATGGATATCCCCCACCAGGGAGAGCAGTCTCCTTCCTGGAGGCTGGGCTCTCGCATGGAGGCCACCTTCAGTGTTCAAAGGGGACAGGCCCTCCACATGCACAACCCCAGCAGCCTATAGAGGGCATCACACCAAGCACATGTAGCTCAGGAATACAGCAGGGAAGTGGTGTCACACTGTTCTTCCACTAGGCACCTTTTCTTTTCATCTCCTTTACTCCCACTTGATTTTTATCGGATCATCTCTCTCTCTTTACACAGCCTCCCAGCCACACTCATCCCTCTGTTTTCAGATAGAATGTATCTTTCATGCTCACCTGACTGACAATTTGTGCAGGTTCCTGTTCAAAATGCACCCTACGAGCAGTCCCCGCTGGGTCTAGCTGGTGACACAACATCCTTGAAGCTGAGTTGCAATTGGACACCCGGGGCTTGATTCTGTTGCCATGGAGTCAGTGGGAGTCAGGCCCTGACTTTCCATGGAGCAGGATCTGGCTCTTACAGTCAAATGTTGTGATTTTCTGCACTCTATGCAATCCTGTTGGAGATGGTTTGATCTTGCACAGGATCTAAACTGGTGCTGAATTTGGTCCTTATACATCTCCCCCTGCCACCCAACACACACTTTCTTAATTTTCTTTTTAATATTTCTTTTTAGTTTAATATTCTATGGTGGGTTTTGAAAGTGCATTTTCTGTGGAGCTGGAAGCTCTACAAGAGACAGACTAAGCCCACTCATGTTAGTGGCCTCATTGCTTCCAGGGCAGCTTGAGTGGGCTTGCTGATGGGTACTTTTAAAATGTACAGCACTGAGTACATTCTGAAGGGACAGGGGCAGTAGTTGGCTCTGTTTTCCATTGCTAATCTTGTAAACCTTTTCCCTTTCAACCAAGAGTGGCTGATCTGTATCTGATCTGCTTGGCAGAAGTAGCCTTTTTTTTTTTTTTTTAATGGGGAAGGGGTTTTTTGTTTAAATTTTTTGGGGGGGGGGGGGGGGGGGAGAACCTTTACTTTCTGCCCCTAAAGGAAGAAAAGCTAACCATCTACATCTTCATTGCAATTCTCCCCACCACTCAGCCAACATTCACTTCTCCCTCCTTCTTTATACATACTTTATTCATTAAATATAGCTTCTTGCTTTAATTCCCTGCCCTTTTTAATTTTGAAAGGCTACAGAGATTAAACAGAACATTGGGATCATGACTTCCATAGTTACAGGACTGATTTTGTTGTTTTAAATGAAAACATTTAAAAAATGTTATGAATTTACCTTTGTAAGGAGCTGCTGCCTTGAAGTTTTGGTTTTTTTGTTTGTTTTATTTAAACTTTTGGATTCCCCTGTTAACTTTGTTGAGATAGTGTCACCAGTTAGGAGCTCGATTCTTGTCATAGCTGAGAGACATTCTGAGTGGGTTTTAAAGACTGATTTATTTTTTTTAAACCTGATTACAATGCAGGTCCTGGATGCTCACTCCTGGGTGTCTTTTTAAGGAGTTCTTAGGGAATGCACATGCCGGTGAAAATCCTTTATACTTGACAAGGAAATGGGGACTATCCTAATGTAACAATAAAATGGGGGTGAGAAGGAGAGACCTCATATGTCTTCAGAACAGCGACCATTTCACTTCCTATAACACTGTAATGATTCCGGACATAATAGTGAAGTCTCCCGCTCATCAGCTGAAGTGAATGGCTAAGAACTGACACATCTATGCTCCACCAGGCAACCAAATGGGACTGGTTATTGTGCGGTAGAGAAGTATAAGAGCAAAGGCCTTTACAGACTCTACACACAGGTATTTTCAGCTGGTCGGGGGAGCTGAGGAACAAGTTAAGAGAATTCCCCCCCACTACAGGAAGTATTTATTTTCAGCCTACAAAACTAAAACCAGTGAACTAGTCTTTCCAAAATGGTGTTTTCCTGCTTCTGGAGGCAGTTGCTGCTGCTGCTGCATTGAGTACCATTTGATTTTTAAAATGCTTATACTGAACCCGCAGGCGACTTGGAAGGAGGGGTTCCCTGTGCCGTTTGTGCACTCTCTTGCCATGTGCAGTCTGTGAGTAGCATTGTAAAGCTATTCGGAGACTAGTGTTTGTAAATAATGTAATTTTTTTGTATAGAGTCTAAGTGGGAGAAAGTCCTTCATGTTATTTAATATTTTGTAAGAATATCACCGTAAGAGGTGCCTCGCCCTGATTAAAGTGTTTGGTTTGTTTTTGAATACTCTGGATTGCTCATTGTCCATATTATTACAGTAGTACCCAATCTATTATTGGCCCTGTTGTGTAAGGCACTGTATGTACCCAGAGTATGAAATGATCCTTGCCCTGAAGAGTCTGCAGTCTAAATAGACGTGACAGATGAAGAGTGGGAGGGAAAACAGGAACAGGGAGGGGAAACAACTTGCCAAAAGTCTGTCCGTGACAAAGCCAGAAATAATATCCAGCTCCCCAAAAGCCCAGTTCAGTGCCTTTATAAATTAGACTATGCGGCATAGGCTAAATCCTGTTTGCTTCAGTAGGACTGCTCCTATGACAAACGAGCAGAATTTGACCCTGTCTGATATTTGTCTGTCTTACATACACAAAACCGCATTTGGAGTTTTATCCTACTTCTACAGAAGCAGAAGGGTGTTCTGTTATTGATTGCAGTGGGAGCAGGGGCAGATTATGCTATCCTGTTCTGCCTTTCAGTATTGACTAGGTCTTTCTTATATTTGCACTTTGCTTTCACCCCCTTTGGAAAAATTTGTTGCACAGAATCAAACTGCACTTAGGCCTGCTGGACCTCAACCACTGCTACTCCACAGCTGTTGACCCTCACCTCTGTGTTCTTAGGGGAGGAGGTGACCATATCACAGGACTCCATGTGAAGCCTCCAGCTATGTACTGCTCCAGTGGTACAGAGGGGATGTAAAAGTGCTACAAGGGGCCAGGGGAGAATTCCCCTGATACAGGAACAGCACAAGGCCATTGTTGATCAAGTGTATAGTCAACTGCTTGATGACGCTTTGGTTTGATAATGAAATCAATTCAAGAGACCAAATAACCAATATCAGTCAGGGTTATGGCTAAAAACCAATAATGCAGTACAGGACAAAGGTTCAATATGATACCAGTCTGCGGGAAGCCATCTAATGCAATGTTGTTACCTTCACCTTCCATAGGGGGTATGCTCCCAAAGTTACATGTTTCAGCTTACAGCATTGACAGGATGATTTTACAAGTTACAAAACTCTACGTCACTAAAATCCACCCCAATCAGTTCATCCCAGTCACTTAACATGTTATTCTGTACCTTTACCTTCCTTCTCTCTGTTTTGGGTATTGGCATTCCAGCTATTGGTCCATGAAGGTGTCGCCGTAGTTCATACTAAGATGTAGAACAAATCGATCTTCATTTTTTGGCAAGTTTCCTGTCTTTTTATGCCAAATGCTGAGTTGTGCTTTGCAGGTTATTGTGGGAAGTAGCTTAGTCTGAGCCAACAGGACTCTGCGAAAAACACATGCCAATTCAGCTCTTACTACATTGTACAAGGTAGTATATGCTAACCTAACCCCACTGTCCCTGGCCCTCCACCACTCCCTTACTGCCTTCAGTGTTGGTGGCTGCTAAGGTTGGGAGGAGCATGAGAACAGCCATATGCACCTGGGTAAAGCCCTGCTTTTGCCCCTCCCTTTGAGTTGAATTTCAGTGGCACTCACACTGCCGGTCCGGGGGGCTCTGCATTTTAATTTAATTTTAAATGAAGCTTCTTAAACATTTTAAAATCCTTATTTACTTTACATACAAGAATAGTTTAGTTCTATATTATAGACTTCTAGAAAGAGACCTTCTAAAAACATTAAAATATATCACTGGCACACAGAACCTTAAATTAGAGTTTATAAATGAAGACTCGGCACACCACTGCTTCCACTGCTCCAAGAAAGCACTTCCCAAGCATCTGACACCCACAGCAGTTTGAATCCCAGCTGAGTCCCCCTTACAGCCACCTTGGCCAACATGCCAGAGCTCAAACAAGGCACTTCCAGAGCTAAAAGGCACATGCCGCTCTAGCTTGAGCTAAAGCGGTGTGTGTGAGACAGCCTTAATAACTCATGTCCTCTGTGGATCAGCACGGGAAGACCTGTATCACACACTCCCCACATGGTTACACTTGCTCAGAAAGGTCTAGAGGACATGGTAGTTAAAATGCCAGTGGCAACGCTAGGGGTCTCACCAATGCTACCACTGGAGGGGCTGCAACAGTGGGAAATTTTAAACAAAACTGCTAGTAGGGGGACAAAGCTTTCTAGACTCAGCTTGCCCAGGACCTTGCTCCTGCCAGGAAAATGTGGTTGCCTTCTGGCCCTCAAATTGTCCTTTCTCCGTGAAGATTGGAGGACTCCGAACCATTTACAGAAGGGTTTTCTGGTGCCTGGCTGGGGTTTGGTAGGCTGACATTATGCTCTTTCATTGACCCCAGGATATTTGAGGTACTGCTTCTCTCTGCCACACTGGCTGCTAGGGAAGCTGAAGGATTTTCTTTGGTCTATGGATGAGACTGGCTCAGGCTGCTACTTCCTCCACAAATCTCTGGATTTCCTGCTACATCGGGCAAGTTTTCCTCTCATGAATGATCCTGTAGCTGGGGCAGACTCCCGCTGCTAAGGAAGGAGGTGAACTCTTCCATTAGTTATCAGAAGGCTGCATAGAAGCACTGTCTTAAAACCTACTATACGTTAGGAAGGGCAGGGCAGAAACCTCAAAGCATAGAGGTTAAGGGGCATAGGCTAATCTGTGTTAGGGCCCTATAGGGGAATAGCTAGGGGATAACTTAGCTACAAAACAAGGTATCATGGCAGTGATAGATGTGGCTCCAATTCGTCATGTAGGAGGGGGTCAGGGCTGAATTGTATAAGTGGAATTGCTTGGGGGCCCCAGGCTTGAGGCGAGGGGTGCTTGCTCTTCAACTATCTACAGGGACATCAGGCAGAATAAAAATAACTGATTCTCAGCTGATGTGGCCATTCTGGGTTCCTTTTTCTGGCCCCACTGTAACACCAGAGCTTCAGACAAGACAAGACAAAGACTTTGGGACTGATCGTAACAGAATGGCTGAGACTCCCCTCAAGTAAGCACAAAACAGCAACTCCCATGAAGGGGCTAAAACTGCCAGCAGAAAAAAATATGAATGTCAGACTGGGCAGTCCCTGTTGCTCAGCAATAGCACTAATTGATTCATGACTGTTTCCTCACAGACAGTGCTGGATCGAGTCACCCTAACTTCCCCTCGGCCTAGACCCCTCTCCCAGCACCTTGGTTTTTTTAAAGCTACTTCCAGCTGTTACAAATAGGGTTACCATATCTCATAAATAAAAAAAGAGGACCCGCCACGGGCCATGGCCCCGCCCCTTTCCCCACCCCTAGCCCCGCCCCAACTCCGCCCCTTCCCCCACCCTAACTCCGCCCCCTCCTCCCTCCCACTCCCAGCCAGGGGAAA
>NC_048307.1:47956760-48004737 GCF_013100865.1 Trachemys scripta elegans
CGGGCACTTCCCCTCCCGGGCTCCGGCGGCGCAGGGTCTCCAGGCACGGGGCTGCCCGAAGCCGGTAGCGTTCAGGCAGCCGGGCTCTTAAACAGAGCCGCCATTTTCCCGGACATGTTCCGCTTTTTGGCAATTCCCCCCGGACGGGGGTTTGACTGCCGAAAAGCCGGACATGTCCGGGAAAAAGAGGACGTATGGTAACCCTAGAAAGAACTTATGGTTGAAATATTTCACTCGGGGTATTTGGCTGACAGTATTTTAAAGAACTGGGCCATTAGCTGTTGAACGATGCAGTGGATGGGGTGGATTAAACTGGATTAAATCAGTCAATGGAGAAAGAAGTGGCGTCAAGACATTTTGCATCAAGCCCCCTGCTGGCCGTGCTCTGTATATTGTAAGATAAAAGCTCAGCAGGATACCATGTGAGGTAGATGACAACTTGGGACTTTACTCCTGCTGCTCCTACGCAGATAGTGGTTAGTATGCATGCCCATCTGTCTGAACACCACCAAGAAAAAGACATCAAACTCAATTGGGGTCTCTGTGGCTTCCAGTGAGGAGTCAATCCACGGTGGGATACCATCCTTTTCCACTTGGCATTGGCTTCAATGCCTTGTATGGCAGCAACATACACTGGTCCAGGTTCATCTTTTCCAAAGTATCTATTTCAGACTGCAGTAACCCTGAATGCAGGGAAAGGGTTGATCTAAAATAAGCTCAGTGATTCACACCCAGCTTTGATAATACTCTTTCATCCAGAACGCCTCAGACGCTCCAAAAACATTTCATCGCCTCCTTTCCCATTTCAGCACTACATCATTTCAACCATTCTCCTTTGTATTACATGCTGCCTGATGGCTGACTACTGAAATTTGGAAGGAAACCATAAATTGCTCCAGGGGGAACTGCAGTCTTTTAGAACAAGAACTCAAATGGAGGGCCCTGGTCACGTACTCATGCCTTCCACAAGCCTTGCAGAATTTGAAAGGACAGTTTCTTTCATTCTACCTGTTTTCTATGGGAGTGACATTGACCCAAGCAAGGCTGACCTCTAATGCAACACCATTGGATGCCACAGGGAGAGAACAAAACAATTTTTGTCCCAGTCCCACCATTCAGTCATGTCTGTGTCTTAGTGACAGATACACAAGAGAGAGATTTGTTGAACAGGGAAGACCAAGCAGCTTTTAGGGGTAAGTCAAATCAGTATGAACTGCTTGTCTATCTCCATGTTGATGGTTCAAATCTATGGCTAGCTTATGCCATTTCTTCCTAAGGCAGAAGGTGAAGGCAAACCCTTATTTCAGATGCCCTAGCTCTGTTTCATTTGGAGTCAGACAACATCCTCTCTCCTCTGATACTCATTGCAGAGGATCATTTAAGGGCTTGTCTACATTAGCAATTCTCAACCGGGGGTCCACGGCCCCCTGGGGGTCTGCAAGCCCTTTCAATGGGTCCATGGGGCCCCGCGGCTGAAGGCCCAAACCTCAGCGCCTCCTGCGAGGCTGAAGCCAGGAGATGTGGGGCTGAATCCCGGAGCCCCGAGCCCGGTGCTCTCTGTGGGGCAGAAGCCCTGAGCCCGTGGGCAGAGTTGGGGACATGGAAGGTATTGCCTGCCCCCTCCCGCCCCCCACCCAAAAATAAATTGCAGCGCAATAGCATGGCAGTCCCAGGGGCAGTTCCACACCTCCCTCCCCGCCCATCTCCTCGCCCCGCCCCTGGCCAGATGAGGTGGGAAGCTGGAGCCAGGCAGTGCGGGGCAGCTGCTGCTCTGGCTGGTGCCATGGAGCAGGCAGCGGCTGCGTTCCCTCCTCTCCTGCTGGTCTCCCGGGTTCAAGCTGCTCCTCAGCTCCCAGTCCCCTTTGCTCCTGCAGAGGCAGCAGGTAAGAGCTCCCTGCATGGGAGACCCAGCTCCGTGGCTGGCAGACCCCTCTGGGAACAGGGACCGCACCCTGCACCATGAGCTACCCCCTGCCTGCCCACAGCCTCTAGCCACCCCTTCCCTGCACCCACAGCCATCCCCTGTGTGCACACAGCCCCAGCTACCCCCCACCCCATACACTAAGCTGTTTTAAAACTTTTTGAACTAAGCCCCCCCCACCTTTGAGTCTTTGAGTTATAATTTTTGGTTGCATGCCCCCCCCCCCCACAACCCAGTCAGGCTGGGTGGCCTGCTGAGGTGAGTCAGGGGGTGGAGGTGGCACTCCCTCCCTGGACCCCGCCATGTGGAGGTGGCTCAAGCCCCGCTGGATCCTGCCCCCCCAAAATAGAAGTTAAACTACACCTATGTAGTCCCGAGGCCCTCCTTCCACCCCACCCTCACCCCCCGCTGGGCCCTGGAGTTTTTATAGCATGTCGAGAGGGGCCTCAGAGAGAAAAAGGTTGAGAACCCCTGGTCTAAATCTGTGGTCTGTGGCCGATGTCTACGGGGTCCACAAAAGGTTGGCATTAACATAGAACAGTGGTTTTCAACCTTAGACTATGACTAAGATTTCCAAAGGGGTCCATACCTCCATTTGACATTTTTTAGGGGTCCACAAATGAAAAAAAAAGTTGAAAAACACTGGTCTACACAAACAGTTAGACCAGAGGTAGGCACCCGATGGCACGTGAGCCACCTTCGGCACACGAGCTGATTTTCAGTGGCACTCACACTGTCCATGTCCTGGCCACCAGTCCATGCAATATAACCCCCCGGTCAGCGTGTGGTAGAAGTCCGCCTCTGGTCTGGTCTGCAGAGGGTATGAGTTGTTGTAGCTCCTGGCTCTGGAACCTTGTTGTAGCTGTTAGCGGTATTTATGCACACTGTCTTGGCCAAGAAGGTGGCTGACACGTAAGCATCTCTTCCATCACCTTTGTTGTTGCACGCATGAGTCCCATGTACACTTCTGCTTATTGATGAATGGCAGCCCTGTGCTGTTTCAGATCTGATCTACACATCTTTGCTGCTGCACCTCAGCCCTGACCTGTAGTGCTCCCTGCTAGTCCAGTCTTGGGCCTTTCTTAAATGGAGACTACCAATCATTTTGACCACAATCTTTATGGCAACATTTTCTGCCTGTGACCCCATGCATGCGCATGCATCTCGCACCTGGCTTCAATTGAAAGCATCATTGTTTCCTAGCAGACGGGTCTTTTGAGGTTGAAGGTTTGCCACAAAGAGAGAGAGACAAAAAATATTTTGAGCATGGAAAGAGCTTAGGAAGGAACATGCCCAGAACACATTCCCCTGACCTAGACAGGCACAGTCTTCAAGCCAGAAGCGTACAGGCATGCATGAATCCACTCTGCCTGACCCAGAACCTGGCCTTTGGACTTTGGTTATTTCTCTGTCCCCCACCATGAGGATGCTTTGCTTCCCCTCCAGGTGAAACCAACACAGCTGTGTGTAGAAGCACTGTATCAAAGCCCTAGCTGTTGCACATATGCACCCTAGCTAAACCATAGCATGGGGAACATCCCTCAGGACCTTCCGCTTCAAACCCCTGCTGTTGGAGCTAAAGCAGAGCTGCCAAGGGCTTGGTGTTTCACATGGCGCTCACAGATTGGGCAGCTCCATCACATCAGCTTGCTTCCCAGCTGTTTTACAGGCCATCTAGCAGAGCTGCAGGCAGGTAGCAGGGCATCCCATGCAACTGTTTTCTCTGGGCCCTCAGGTGCTGCTACAGGGGTTGTATTGGCTGCCTTTCCCCCTCTGCTCTCTATGCTTCCCTGCTGGAGCCCAGGCCGAGATGTATAGGGTGCAATTATGGTGAAGGGCGGTGGTGGAAAATCAGGTACAGTGAAACCCTGCTATACCGCGATGTTTGGGGTCCAAAAAATTACATCGCGCTAACTGCAAGGTCACAGTATAGCGGGGTTTCAAGCCCATCAGTGGTCCCCAAGGCGGTGCATTGATGTGCGCCGCCTAGTGCCCCTAGTGCCTAGTGCCCAGCAGGGGAGAGAAGCTGCGGCCCCGCACCTGCCAGGGACAGTGAGCACCGGCACCCGCAGCCCTGTTGTTCTCTGTCCCCGGCAGGCGTGGGGCCACGGCTTCTCTCCGGCTTCAAGAGGAGCCGCGGCCCCGCGCTTGCCGGGGACAGGGAGCCCCCGGGCTGTGGGCGCCGGTGCTCTCTGTCCCGGGCAGGTGTGGTGCCGCGGCTCCTCTCCAGCTTCAAGAGGAGCTGCAGCCCAGTGCCTGCCCGGGACAGAGAGCTCCAGGGCTGCGGGCGCCGGTGCTCTCTGTCCCTGGCAGGCGCGGGGCCGCGGCTCCTCTCCGGCTTCAAGAGGAGCTTCAAGAGGAGCCGCGGCCCTGTGCCTGCCAAGGACAGAGAACTCCGGGCTGCAGGCAGCTTAGCTTGACAACCAGCCAGACAATTTGACTGTTAGGGTTGGATTTGCAGCAGCACCTAACAAGTTAGGCACCTAACCCCTGGGAATTTAGATGCCAAACTTCTTTTGAAAGGCCCACCTTTAATGCTGGGAGGGTGCTGAGATTAAAACAGCAGAGTTTGTTGTTGTTGACTAACGCCTCACAAATCAGGGTAGGAACCCTGGCCTCCTGTAACGCTGGTCTACAATTTTTGAGAAGTCGTCTGCTTCAGAGATAAAATGTGCTATTTATTATGTATTTTGATGTGCTGAATTCAAATATGACAATTAGAAACAGTAGCCAACCAGTTGTTTTAAGATATTTAAGTTTTTACATTTTATGTCTATGTATATTGTGAAGATAGTAGAGTTTTAATCATAAATTGTAAACCTAGGTCTTTTCATATGTTTATGGTTGCTTTATATGATAATATTTCACCTGTCCTGTTTATGTAACACTTTAAAAATCAGCAAAAGGGTTATATAAATAAAATTTATTATGAAACAAAAGGCAAAAAACTATTATGTACATAGTTTAGTCCTATTCAGTGTCTACTTGGTGCTTCTTGGCTTGTCTCTTGTATTCATTAAATGGAGCATCTCTTGTCACTGTCCAGCAATAGTCTGCAAGCATTGATGGGCTCCATTTGCCCTGATAGCGTTTCTCTATTGTTGCAATGTCCTGGTGAAATCGCTCGCCGTGCTCGTCGCTCACTGCTCCGCAGTTCGGTGGAAAAAAATCTAGATGAGAGTGCAAAAAATGTATCTTTAGTGACATGTTGCAACCAAGGTTTTTGTATGCCTTGAGGAGGTTTTCCACCAACAACCTGTAGTTGTCTGCCTTGTTGTTTCCGAGAAAATTTATTGCCACTAACTGGAAGGCTTTCCATGCCGTCTTTTCCTTGCCACGCAGTGCATGGTCAAATGCATCATCTCGAAGAAGTTCACGAATCTGAGGACCAACAAAGACACCTTCCTTTATCTTAGCTTCACTTAACCTTGGAAATTTTCCACAGAGGTACTTGAAAGCTGCTTGTGTTTTGTCAATGGCCTTGACAAAGTTCTTCATCAGACCCAGCTTCATGTGTAAGGATGGTAACAAAATCTTCCTTGATTCAACAAGTGGTGGATGCTGAACACTTTTCCTCCCAGGCTCCAATGACTGTCGGAGTGGCCAATCTTTCTTGATGTAGTGGGAATCTCTTGCACGAGTATCCCATTCACAGAGAAAACAGCAGTACTTTGTGTATCCAGTCTGCAGACCAAGCAAGAGAGCAACAACCTTCAAATCGCCACAAAGCTGTCACTGATGTTGGTCATAGTTTATGCACCTCAAAAGTTGTTTCATGTTGTCATAGGTTTCCTTCATATGGACTGCATGACCAACTGGAATTGATGGCAAAACATTGCCATTATGCAGTAAAACAGTTTTAAGACTCGTCTTCGATGAATCAATGAACAGTCTCCACTCATCTGGATCGTGAACAATGTTGAGGGCTGCCATCACACCATTGATGTTGTTGCAGGCTACAAGATCACCTTCCATGAAGAAGAATGGGACAAGATCCTTTTTATGGTCACAGAACATGGAAACCCTAACATCACCTGCCAGGAGATTCCACTGCTGTAGTCTGGAGCCCAACAGCTCTGCCTTACTCTTGGGTAGTTCCAAATCCCTGACAAGGTCATTCAGTTCACCTTGTGTTATGAGGTGTGGTTCAGAGGAGGAGGATGGGAGAAAATGTGGGTCCTGTGACATTCATGGTTCAGGACCAGAAGTTTCATCCTCTTCCTCGTCTGACTCAAGTGAGAATGATTCTGGTGCATCAGGAACCGGCAGTCCTTCTCCGGGGGGTACTGGGCGTATAGCTGAGGGAATGTTTGGATAATGCACAGTCCACTTTTTCTTCTTTGACACACCTTTCCCAACTGGAGGCACCATGCAGAAGTAACAATTGCTGGTATGATCTGTTGGCTCTCTCCAAATCATTGGCACTGCAAAAGGCATAGATTTCCTTTTCCTGTTCAACCACTGGCGAAGATTTGTTGCACAAGTGTTGCAGCATATGTGTGGGGCCCACCTCTTGTCCTGATCTCCAATTTTGCAGCCAAAATAAAGGTGATAGGCTTTCTTAACCATAGTGGTTATACTGCGCTTTTGTGATGCAAAAGTCACTTCACCACAAACATAGCAGAAGTTTTCTGCACTGTTCACACAAGTATGATGCATCTCTGCTCACTTTGGCTAAACAGAAATGTGTCCCTTTGCAAAATCAAACACTGACAAATAAGAGAGCACGACATTGTATGATTTCTAGAGCTGATATAGGGCAATTTGTTCAGCAGAGTGATGTAAGCTTCGTTATGATTGCATCATCCATGACTTCTAGGAATAACATGATGCAATTCATATAATGTATGACGCAATACCTGCTTCAGATTGCATCATTCATTGTTTTGCCTAAAAAACAAGTACTGTCCAAACCCAGTCATAGATTTATTCATAGATCCAGTCAAAGATGTATTTTAGTCATTTCTGGTTTAAATTGAGATCCCTTCCCTTTATAACTCACTTATCCTCCGCCATTCCCAAGTCAAGGGTCGTATATACTGACCCAATAGCATATCTTGAAAACTAGAGCCAATCAACAATTTTAAGCATCATTTTCATTCTCAGTGACCCAGAATTAGTAAAGTTTGACTACATTTATTTCAGAAGCATTTTGGCTGTAGAGCAGTGTAATCTGAGTGTGAAACACCAGTTGCAGGGCTCATGGTGTCCCCCAGCAGGGGGAGAGGCTGTTAACAGCAGCAGGAGCCAGCACAGGGGGAGGAGGCTGGATGCAACATGGCTGCTTGCCTGAGACTGCTTCTCTCTCACCATAAAGACATTTAATCCATCCCATCCACTGCTCCTTTCCTCAGCAAAAGGCCTGATGTCGCTGGACGACTGTCAGCTAATTACACTGAGTGAAATATTTCAACCAGCATTTCTTTATGACAGCGGAAAACAGCCATTAAAACCTGAGATGGCAGAGAAAGAGGAGATGGGCCTAGGCCTGAGGTGTATGGAGCTGACTCTATCCAGATCCATCTGTGTGATTTTAACCATGAATCCACTATATTAATGGGGTAGTTGGCCAGCAGAGACTTCCTAGTACCCAACACAACCTTTATTTGAGTGATGGAATTTTAATCCCTCTGCATTGAGGAGTTCACTGTCTTCACCCTGTGGATGTCAGTCCCAAAGTTTTGACTGTTGCATTTTTTGTAGCTGGTGGGGTTATGGTAGGAACCCAGGAAAGTCTGATAAATTGAAAAGCAGTGATTTTTATTCTGGCTGTTTATCCTCCCAGAGTGAGCTGCAAAGCAAACCATATCGCCTCATGCCTCCTGTACCCCATCTGAGGCAGGGCCATCAATAGACTTAACAGTGATACAGAACTGGCTAGGAGATTTAAAAGAAGCTATGAGTAGCAAGTGTGTTGGCCCACTGAGGCTGTCATGCCTCATAACCAGAAAGTGAGGCTATTTAGAGTCCCCGACCCTCCACACCTGCTTTAATAATGACATAATCAGCAGAACAGCATTACCATGTAATATATCTGTTAGTCTTTAAGGTGCCACCAGACTCCTTGTTGTTTTTGTAGATACAGACTAACACGGCTACCCCCGATACATGTAATATATAAAGATCACATTAATGGTTAACCAGCAAATTAATGTTTCTGTTTGCCAAAGCAATATAATTCAGGTTACAGTTTCCAACATTGAGCTTTGACATTGTGAGTATGCAGCAGCGTCATTCTAAGGCCCAGTGATGCCCACCAGTCAGGAAAGAAACAAATCCACTTTTATTTCAAATTTCATGCAACATAGACACCTAGAAAGAAGTGGGGCTTATAATAACGCCTTGCATAGCTATAGTGCCATTGATCTCAAATGTGTTTAGCAAACAATGAATTGGGCCTCACAACCCCCCTGCGTTGTTATTCACCCCTCATACAGATTGAGTGACTTATTCAGGGTGATACCAGAAATTTGGGGTCAGCTAGGAGCAGGATGCTGATCGCACTGGTTTATGCTTTCGCTAGTAGCTTGTATACTCAGCCATTTAGGAAACTGACCTGTGATTTGCTGTAAAGTACTGAAAATATATTTGTTAATGGTATAGCTTAGCAAGGGAAACAGACAAGAGGAGTTGGGGTAACTGTAGGTCCTTGCTCTCCAGATCTTATAGTTGTCTACCTAGATGCTCCCTTAAAGGGTATCATGGCCAATAGAAGAGCTGTTCCATGGGCTCATTGAACAGTCAAGTCAGTTGGCCAGGCAAACCGCCAGAGCTGGCTTGGAGTGTGCTAAAACAATCCCCTGTGGGGAAATATGAATGCAAATTCTCAAGAAGTGTGCCAGCTTGATACTCCTGGAGACCAAAAACCTCTCTTTAGCTCCAGGACAGATGGGAGCAGTGCAAATGTAATCCACTGGGAAGTGTTCATTACAAGTCCCCCTCTGTAGTACTCCACAGAGGCTGAGTCTGCTATATCTGGAGGGTGGAGAGTGTTGGCTGTAGTAGCTTGTGCTTTTTGTTTTGTTTTGTTTTTTTAGCTCTGCAGGTCCCAGGTTCAACCCCTGGTGTGTTGGCCAAGAGGGCACCTGTCACACAAACTTCCCCCACCAATCTACCGTAACCTTTGGAGCAACCATCTCTAGGGTTGAGTGGGTAACTCACTGGCCATTCGGTCCTGGGTTCTCCTGCTAAAATTGCCAAGAATGGAGTCGGTTAGAAGGGCAGTTGGTCACCTGTCCAGTCGGAGCCAGACCCATTTCACATGAGCTTCTGAACAGCTGTTAACCATCCTGAGTTTAATCTGATGTCTTAATGAAATTTTCACCCTGTTGCTGCAAAAGTTCTTTCATTCTAACAACATCCTGCTAATCTTTCAAACACTGACAGGAATACACCTTGGTCTCATAACTGACCTACTCTGGGCACACACTTGTTACCTACTAATGCAAAACTGTAAGAGCTAGTACCAGTCCCCTGAGCCATACAACCAGCTTCCTTTAGCTTAGCTCTTTTAATCCCACACTAGACTTATTTCTCTGTTCCAGGCAGCACTGAATTGTGTTCCCAATTCTATCTTTACTTTACAGCTCTTCAAGCAATAAATAGTGAGGAAGCAGCGGTATGTTGCTGCCTTCAAACTCCAGCCTCCCTTTTGTAGTTAGAGAGGCCAGCTGGTGTTTCCCTCCTACCCATACTTCACAGCAGTGACATATAGAGGGCCTGTCCAGACAAACGTGGCATTTTGAGGTGCATGTGTTGTGTTTTGATGTCAATGGGCTGGAGGAACGTAACACACACACACATTCAGAACCAGCAAAGGCTGACCTGCATTTCCCAATTCCTGTAGCCAAAGCATCACAGGAAAACTTGCATTCCTCCTCCCTCCCGTTCTGGTGGGGAGAGGTTTCACATGGAGAGGTGCAAAGTGGGTTAATGAGGAACCTGGCCATCTGGGACTCAGTGGGTACTTCCTGCCTTGCAGTCCCATCCCCCATGCTAATGAAATAAAAGAGCAGGCCTGTGGTCTGCTGCTTTGTACCCTTCCTCTGTGTGTGGGTGACGGGTCAGTAGCTCTAAGGTAAGACTAGGTAGGGGCTTGTTGAAAATCAGTGCCCTTGGTTAAGGGGATTGGGGGGAATAGTTGCTTAGATTATGGCTCTCACTCTGAAAGTATCATTGCCTTCTTGCAATGAAGTTTTTTGGGTTCTGCTGTGGGTGTCTGGCTATATGCACTTTCTTAAAAGTGCAATTAGCTCCTTAAGAGGGGGAGTTTTAATGTCAGCCTGGAGTGACTTGCAGGGCTTGATTGGCCTTCTGGGGTGCTCATTTCACAGTATGATGATTCCTGAGCCCTATGGGAACAATTGCTAATGGTTTCCCCCATGCTTTCCCTCTATAAGGTATCTAGTAAATGCCTGTGTCAGGCTAGCTGTTTAAGACAATACTAGTATAACTAATTGGCTATATGTAGGAGGCTTGTTGAGGAGATCTGGGATAAGAAGGTTAGGGGTGTCCAGATCTACTTATAGAGGAGTGAGAATTTGTTGACAAACCTCTAGTCTTGACTTTTTTCCCTGGGTCTGTGTTCATGCACTGCTTGCTACTCGTGCACTGAGCATGTATATGGAAAGTGGTGGGGGAAGAAGCCATAAAAGCTCTCCTGGAAAAAGCAAGCTAAAATCCTACTCAGAGCTGTTTTCTACAGCAGTTCTCATTGAGAACAAGCAGCTAGGTATTTGGAGTCCTTACAGCTTATCTTTCCCTTCTGTGTATGCCTCTTCTGGTGGCCCTTGCATGTACTAGCCCACCCTGGCTTTGGAGGGGGCAGCCTTATTTTGCTTAGGACTGTGCATGGCAAACCAAGTGTAGGCATCCTCATACTGGTCCACTAGTTAACTCTAACCTAGAATGCCTAGTGTTCATATCTAGAGTGCTCCCCTATTGTGTGATCATAAGTTGCCTATGGCTGTAACTAGGGATGGTTCTGACTCACCAGTGCTTGCTAATTAACTATTAAAGCTTCATCTCAGTTTGCCCCCAAAGCAAGTGTAGCATTAACTTGCCTAGAATGTCTTCATCTATCTGTAGATGCTGCTTCAGGTCTAGCCTTGCTGTGATTACAAGGCATACTTCTGCTTCTGCATTAGACTCCCTTCACAAACCTCCAAGACAAATGCTTAGCCTGAGTTGTTATGGGTATATAAGTGCAGTTCCTGCTGTAGACCTAGGGGCTGGTGGGTGCTTAGCATATTAAAGCTATGTGTCTACAATAAACTACAGGTGTGTATCCCAGTTTGTGCATAGCAGTGGTGTATGCAAGTATGTGTGGCTGTGGTAGAATGGGCAGTAGCACCACAGCTTAGCCATGTCAAGTACTAATTGGCCTGACCCCTGTGGGTGAGTAGCTTGTACAAGTAGGTGAGCTGGGAGGTGCTAGTGTAGAGGTAGGCTAAAAGGATCTCTAATCTGGGTTCTGCCTCAGGATTTGGAATAGGCACCCACCCTTCCTTCCTCAGCCCCTCTAGTGACACTGCAGAGTGTTTACCTGGTGATGGTTGCACCATTGGAATGTGGGTAGAAGCTGCTAAAGCTCTTAAAGTGGCTACTTGGTATAGACTTTTCTTCATGACTCCTAGGTTTGACTTCCCTACCAAGCCTACATATTAGCTGTAGCTGACAAGTTCTGATCTGCCAGCTCGGGTGCAGTGATATCCTTGGCAAAC
This sequence comes from Trachemys scripta elegans, assembly GCF_013100865.1. Taxonomy (NCBI): domain Eukaryota; kingdom Metazoa; phylum Chordata; order Testudines; family Emydidae; genus Trachemys; species Trachemys scripta. The sequence continues at coordinate 47,968,404 of NC_048307.1, forward strand.
TGTCCCACATCCCTCTCCTTGGTGTCAGGTACCATAAGAATAACATGTCCATTCTTCCTAGTTTCTGTAACAAGGGGGTTGGAGGAATGCATGTGGTGGGGTAGTGTGTGTTTGTGTGTGGTGGTTTGTTGGTTTGTGGAGGTTTTTTGGGTGACCCTTCCTTCCTCTTGCATCCTCTCCAGAGCAGAGCTCCATGTGTAATAGGTGATCTGGAGTAATGGAGGGCTGGAAAAAGAAGGCATCTCTCCACTCCTTGGGGTTTTTAATCTAGTCCAGTACTTGTAGTCTGCACTGTTGTATCTTCTGAGGTCCCATCTAAACAATGCTTTAAGTAGTTGAGGGAACCCATTTAAAACAGTAACTCTCCTATTTAAGAGCTAGCTATGTTAATACTCCACAAAAGACAATTGCTGCTGCAATAAGTGTGTGGTAGGAGACCATGGGGCTCTGGCTCTTTCTTGATCACTGTCAGAACTGACCAGTTAAAAGAAAACAAGCACTAGGCTAAAACAGCATCTATCCAATGATGTGGTTTTCCCCCACCCCCAATGTTAAACAATCTCTAGCTGAGATTAATTTGAGGAATGTTGGTTTGAAACGAGCATAGGAAGGTCCTGGTTTAAAATCCTAGTTGGAAAAGACAGAGGGTTTTTTTTTTTAGGGAAAGGGTAGCAATGGAAAACTCATTGCATAGCTTGACTTATAAATGGCAAGGAACTCAATGGCTCAATCTCTGGAGTCAGCATTGCACCGGTTATTACAGGTATTAGTTTAGTCTTCCATTTGCAGTTGGGCTAGTGGATCCCTTGGGGGCATGAGGCTATGAACTATCAAAGTAGCTGCTACCTTAATTAGGGAGGACTGCAGACTAAAGCAACTACTGTATCTAATTCTTCACAGCTGAGCTGCCATGATGAGATTGCCCATGATAAATCATGGAGCAGGACCACCACATATGGATAAGTCTTCAGGGCAAGAAACAACAATGGCTTCCCTAAGAAGGCAAAAAAGCACCATGAGAGTAACCCCATGCCCTGCCACTGCCTTAGTGACTGTTGCCAAAGGGCATAGATGGCAAATCATATTGGCTACAGTCACCTGCTTCCTTGCTTGCACCATTGCATGTAATGAAAGGTCTTCAGCTACTCCTTGTCAGAACCCTCTTGGCACTGTGCATACATCTTCACCCTTGCAGCCTGACTTATTGCTATCCCAGAATGCTACTGGTGGCATCTTGATGAAATCCAACAACTACTTACTGAACCACATTGTAAAAGGGCAAACTGGCTTGCATGCTGCTGGGGAAAAACATGCTAGAAGCTTACAGGCAGACTCTGTAGGCACCACAGACCAACTAAGCCTCCCAGAAGCCAAAGGGAGTGACTTAAGCCAGATCTCTGCATTTGCATTCAAGCTTGATGGAAAAGGGAGCCTGCATTATAAATCAGGAGCTGCCAAGAAAGAGAAGAATGGCATTGACACTTCTCTGGCTCTTGATGCGCTAGCTAAAATTACAGGCTTCTCTTCTATGCGTTCCCCTAAGGGGCTACAGACCGCCTCTAAGGAGGACCTGATGGTCTCCCCACATGCATCCAAAGCAATGGAAGTTGGTACAATGGACTCTAATTATCCTGCAACAGTACCTGGTACTCTGTCCCAAGCACCATCACTTCTGACAGATGTGGACTTCTTGCAGTATGATCCATTGCACTCTGCTCCAAAGGCATCTGCACAGCCCCTAAAAGTTGCTCAGTTAAGGCCAAACTCCAGCTTGATGCAACAAGCTGCTGCAGACAGTCTCACTAGTGAGGCATGGGGGCTGTATAAAATGACCCACTTTGCCACACTAATGGCTCCTAGCACTAGCCTAGATCAGAGGGCCACTAGTGTCTTGCCTAAATTCCTGAACTCTGCACTTCAGACCTATAGGGCTAGCCAGGAACCTTCCTATTTAATGTCACTGACCACAAGTCCTACCATGCCAGCCAGCCCAGCTGATGTTCCCACACAGAATAACTTAACCATGAGGACCAACTTCCCACAGTCCACATCTCTGGAAGCAACTAATGTTGGCCCTGCAGAACTGATGGCCAGTAGGTGGCCAGGTTCTTCCCCCATATCAAGTGGTGTGGCTGCTCATGAAACTGTGGAGCCAGTGTGGCTTGGTACTGTCCCTGGGACACTGCCAGGGTCTCTAACACCATCCCTTCCTTCAGGAGACAGTTTATTGGACACATCCCCCAGTGTAACCGTGCCCAACCAGGAACACAATCCCTCTGAACTATCTGATGTGACTAAATTCACATTGAGTGCTCTTCCTGTTAGCATGTCACAATCCACTAACCTGCTCCCAGCCCCAGTATCTATGGCAAGACTGCCCTCTGCCAAACCAATGGCCAGCACCTCTGCTTCTGCACCATTGCATGTGAGTGACCTGAGCTACTTCACAGAGCATCCATCTCCTGGGCCCCCTACTGTCCCAGACACCTTAGCAGGCCCCACTGAAGGGGTAGAGACTGAGGAGCAGCTTACTGCAGCTGTACTGATGGCTGCCACACCCACTGTTAGAGAGTCAACTGGTTGGCCAACACTACCTGTACATGTTGGGACTACTGCACAATCACATCCCCCATCTGGTTCGCCAGCCTCACCATTAAAGGGAACTCTTGCTAGTGTGGTGCATTCAAGTTCAGTAGAAGTTTCATCTGGGTTTCCTTCACAGAGTGGTGTAGGGAAAGATCTCCCTAGTCCTCTGTCAGAACACAGAGGAACCAGGGCTCTCATACCCTCAGTTCTCAAGCCAGCCACTGCTGGGCTGGGTCAGCCACTAGTTCTAACTACTAGTTTATCAGGATTATCGGACATTCCAGCTGATCTTGAGACACCAAGCTCTCTGGTGCTGGAAGAGACCTCTCCTGAGGCCTCTTCAGAACACTCCATTCTCCCTGGAGTCCCTCATAGTCTAGTAACTAGCGCTAACACTTTCACTGATGCTGCAGTCAGTGATATGATTCAGCTGACTGGAGGTGTTACAGAGGGTCCCCCTTCAATTGCAGCTAGAGTTGGCCTTTCCTTAGCCACACATCCCCTTGATCATCTCAAACTTGATGCAGAGACTGCCAGCACTTCCTCTACAGAGAGAATCCTGCCAATGGGACAGCTGGGTCATAGACTGAAAGAGCACACTACTGAAATGGCATGTGCTGGCTCTGATTCCACTAGTTGTCCAACCTGGGTGTCTACTGACCTTAATACAGCTGTGGAACAAAAAGGTTCTCCTAGCCTTGCTATTACACATGCTCCTGCCAATCTAACAATAGTTTCTCCCTCTCGGGAATCGATGAGAGGTGTCTCCTCCAAGCCAGACACTCCAGTTGCTGGTACCAGTCAGGCTTTGACCTACTCCACAGTCCTGACTAGTGTGAAGAGTATTGCAGGCTTCCTGCACGAAGACACTGCAGCCTATTCTCTATCCCATATGCTGCCTATTAGCAAAGGCCCTAGAACTCAGTCCAGTATTTCTGCTTGCTGCCCTGAGACATCCCCTAGTGTCTCAGGAGCCAGTACAGCTGCAAACATCACTAGTGCCACCCTCTACAGGGAATTCACTAAAACAGTGAAGTTCCTTGATAAAGAGCAGATGCCAGCAACTGCTGAAGTAGTGGCTAAAACGCCTACTGGTACCTCAGACCTCCCACTCAGAGCTTCAAGTGATGCTCCTACTACAGAGCTGCTGTCCAGTTCAAGTTCAACAAGGCCACAAGCTCAACCAGCACGTAAGCATTATTCACTCCGTAGACCAGGAATGAGAAGAAGGCTGTCCACCCCAGCTGACTCAGTCTTATCCCACTCAACCACATCTCTGCCTAGTGGGACAGACATCCAGCCAAGGCCAAAGGTGCACACTTCTCCACAGAATAAGACCTTCCCTATGTTGCCCACTAAAACAAGTAGTGATACAAGTGTCATAATGGAGACAGATGCAAATGTCACCCATTCCACTCCCTGGTACCTAAACAGAACAGGGCTAGCATTGCTTGCTGGCTCAACCCCTATTGGAATTGAACATACTCCAGTGCCTATAACAGCAGCACGTGTCCCAGTAGCCTCCACTACAGCTGCATCATCCAAATGGAAGCCCATATCAGCAACTCTGGGAGAGCACAAAATCCCAAGTGTGTCTACAAAGGCTGCAAACTTCAGTGGGTTGGCCTCTGAGTCTCCAATCACTGCTATGGCACCTGCTGTTGGGTTGACCTCCACAAGCATAGCTGTGTCCAAGGCTACACCAGTCAAAAACAGAACAGCTGCTCCATTGCCATCACCTCCAGCACAAAGTACAACTACACTACTTGCTAGTATAAACCTTACACAGTCTTCTGGGCCCAAAGCTCCCATTTTCCAGTCCCTCACTGAAGCCAAACCTAGTGTGATGACTTCCCTTCGTAGTACCCCCAGCATTTCACCCACAATAAAGACCACTGCCCTGCTGACTAGTGCCAGAACTTCAACCACAGCAGGCCTGCAGCTTCCTACTGTACCAAAGCCAACTAGGCTGCTGCCTTGGAACAAAACCACTGTATCACCATTGCTTATACCTCCAACCTTATCCACCCACTTGCTGCTAATCTCCCAACACCTTTCAACAGCTAAAACAGACCTTAGTGTATTAATTAGGACAATGGCTGCAAAAAAGAACTTAACCACAGCTGCAGTGACTGCCAGGCAGGTGGCTACAATTAAAACTGGTATCACTTCAAAGCCGATTCTGCCTGAATCGAAGGTTCCAACACTGAGCTTCTCCCCAGAGGGAAAGACTGAGTCTGCACGTAGACCTACATCACCTTCACTGCAGTTGCCTGTGCATATCCTACCTCTGCAGTTCTGTCTCATTAGAATCGCTTACACAGAACTCCTGAAGAACAAGTCTTCTGATGATTACAAGAAGCTAGAGAAGGAAGTGACGTTAACTGTAAGTAGAACTCCTGAAAGTGTTTGGAATTTAGAGAAGTCCGTCAGGTACTAGAGCTGAACTTGGCTTCTCTGGTTGCCAGGCTGCAACTGAGTAGCTACTTGTTTTCAGCTCATGTTGGCTATGAAGACTCCTCCCTTGAGGAAAGGTCTATCTAGCCCATAAGGATCCTAAGTCGGATTCCTGAGGTGGTGGTGAACTAATACCCAGCCATATTGGACTGGCATCTTTAATGAGTATCCAGTGCACATACTTCTACCATTGAACAGCCACAAGTTTGGCTTTAGTCATGATAAACACTACCCAGATGCAGACAAGCCGTCTGTAAGCAAGGGGCTTTGTCCTCCCAAATGATCCACTCCTCTTATGATGAGAGGAAGGTAGCTCTAATGCTTGGAACACAATACTTGGACTGTAGTAAGGCAAATTCTTCTATGCATGGCATTTCCTACTAATCCTTCAGACCCACATGGACTCTACACTTCCACAACCCCCCACTCTCCCCCGCCAGACTCTGTGCTTCTCTATTAGTCTCATTTGAACCTCTGCTTCACTTCCCAGTCCAAGAACGACTAGTGTCGTTGACTTCACTTCCTGGCTCTGTGCAAAAGAGTCCAGGTTCCTACAAGTCCAAACACACTTCCAGTAAGCCCTTGCTATTCATAGTGAAGTAGCTGTTGTGAAAATCTGTGTCCTTAACCAGTGGCTTTTCTTGTTTTCAGCTAAACAAGATGTTATCCAGCTATAAGAACTTTCTCAAAGCAAACATTCTCCAGTTTCTGTGAGTATCTTACACAACACACACCAGGCCTCTGAGGAAGGCAACACCTTTCTCTGAGAAATACTAGGCTTTTAAACATGCTGTGCATAGATTCCAGTGCAGCTTGTATCTGTAAGCTATGCAGGGAAGAGGGTAAGCCTCAGGTGGGGAGTAACACTATAGATAAAGTACTTCAGGTTGTCTTGCTTCCCTTCCCATCTGGATAGGATAACTTACCAAGTCACCCAACAGAAACAGGTTGGGTACACAGTGATGGAAACTGTCTACTAGAACAGACAGTAGGTGGCTATTGGCTGACAAATGCCTTGGGGAATACCAAGTTCCAGCTTTAAGCTGGTGTTCCTTTGGAATAGCCTCTCTAAAGCGACGTGACTTGTGTTTGCACAATACCTGATACAATCCTATCATGCTACTAAACACTTCTAATCTAGTTGTCTCCCTGGCCTCTCACAGGAACGGCTCCGTCATTGTTGAGAGTGAGGTTCTATTCCAGAGAGATGGCCCTGCTCCCACAAACTCTGACCTCATCCGTACAGTTGTCACAGAAGTGGAAAGGAAAATGGACACCTTTTTTGTCTGGAGAGTAGATATCAAGTCTGTCAGGTCAAATGGTAAGCACCTAGTCATTGTAACACAATACAGTGCCCAGGGTAGAGCATCAGGGTAGAGCTCCCACTACCACTCCTCCCCATTCCCAGATGGCTGCAGGAACAGTCGAGCCTGCCCTTCAATAACCAAGCCACGTGGCATGTGCCTCCCGGAGGTAGCTTCTGCAATCTCCACATTGATGGGAAGGGGTGTTGTCTCTCAATTAGGCATAAGCCACCTATTTGGAGACTACTGTACCATGTTTCTTTATAACCATCCAGTGTCATGAGTAAACTGCATTTGCTGCTGTAACAGTGATAGGGATGCTTTCACAGCATGCTGCATTTTGCTTCAAGGAAAATATCAGAGTAGCATGCCCTTCCTGTGGGTTCTCCATCCCTGAGATGGCGCATGTCTCCTGCCACCTCAGACTTGTTGGTACCCCATGCACTCTCCCCCTCTGGCCAAAACTTTACCTCCCCACAAATTAAAACAGTGGGTCTTCTAGTTTGGGCTTCAGGCCCAATGCCTGTGTACTGCTTGAACATCAGCTCTCCAGCATTGGACAGACAAGGGAGAGGGTGTCAGAGTAATGGCCTGGTGTCCTGTCTAGGGAATGTTACTGCTCTTCTGCCTCCCTCTTCTCTAGGTTTCAGCCTTGAGAATCTAGAACCAGAAAAGCTGTTGGTCTCATTCACTGCTCTGAGACTTGGCTCGATTGCAGCATTCGGTGGTGTGGGTAGCCAGGGCCCTCTGGACCGACTAAACAATATGGTATGGTAACTCATATGTTGAATCATATGACAATGGACCAGTGTCTCCCTTTATCTCCTGTAAGGGAAGAATGATAACCTCCTGGTTAAGGCATGGGAATGTGGGCTCTTGATATCTGCAAAGTGGGGATAATGCTTGACAATCTTGCAAGGCTGAGTGACTCACTAACTCTAGCAGAGGTCTTAGAGCCCTGCAAGTAGAGGCTAGTGAAGACAGTGCCACACAAATAAGAACCAGATGGCTGTAGATAGTAAACAGACCACCAGAACTCCAATCTAGTTCCACTGGGGTGAAAGGAAACAGCAGCTCAATTACATATCAAGGACTGCAAGAGACAAGAACAGATATTTAGGGGATAGAAACAGCAGCCTAAGTAACTGAATTAGGTATAAGGTTCCTGCTGAATAGTTGCTTCAGAAGATGGGTTGGGGAGGCTGGAGAAGCTGGGAAACAAATTGTCCCCTTTCTTCTCTGTAGGTGGTTCAGTCTCTGGGGGCCCTGTACAAAGTGAGGAACTTCTCCTTTGTCAGACTCAGGTATGGAAAACTCAAGAGGTGATGGTTCCTTTCAGAGCTCTAGACCTTACTTGGAAGCAAAACATCCAGAAGCAGCCACTTAGCCTAGTACTGCCCAGAGCTCCCCCACATTAAGTGCAAAGGAGCCAAATAGCCTTCGCTAGACTGCTTTAGGGCACTGGTGGTGGGTGGGGGTGGGGTGAGGGGGGGAGACCCTCTTCTGGGGTGAACCTAATAATCATTCAGCAGCTTCCAACTACCATTGACCACAGGCAGGGCTGGCACAACCCATTAGGCGACCGCCTAGGTTGCCTAGGGCACTACAATTTGGGGAGCAGCAACTGCTGTGGTATTTTGGCAGCAGGACCTTCTGCCACCTCTGTAGGGGGCAGCATTTCAGGGCGGGACCTTCTGCCGCCTAGGGTGGCAGAAAAGCTGGCGGCACTCCTGATCACAGGAGAGCAGGCGTGAGACTCCCTGAATCGTAGGGCATATAGAGAGCTTGCAATACATCTAGCTACCCATAAGATGAACAGGAGTACTTGTGGCACCTTAGAGACTAACAAATTTATTAGAGCATAAAGTTTCATGGGCTACTGCCCACTTCTTTGGATGCATATAGAGTAGAACATATATTGAGGAGAGAGAGGTGTGTGTGTATACACACACACACACACACACACACACACTCAGAGCATGAACAGGTGGGAGTTCTTACCAACTCTGAGAGGCCAATTAAGTGAGAACTTTTTGAAGTGATAATCAAGCTAGCCCAGTACAGACACTTTGATAGTAAGTGTGAGAATACTTACAAGGGGAGAGAGTAGAGACTAACAAATTTATTAGTGGGCTAAGGTGCCACAAGTACTCCTGTTCTTTTTGTGGATACAGACTAACATGGCTGCTACTCTGATATCCACAAGATGTCACTAGTATTATCTCTGCCAAATACTCCTTCCCTAAGGAAGAGGCAATCCTGGGAGCTCAATGACTTGCTCCTGTTGCCACTGTTTGTGAGCTAAATGCCTTCTTGATGCAGGAGAGGGTGAAAGGAATGGAAGCAGCAAAGTGGAGGCAAGAATCACTACATACAATTTAATTGTGTTCCATACATAGAACACTGAACCTTCAGGATAGTGGGAGTCATAAAATCATAGAATATCAGGGTTGGAAGGGACCTCAGGAGGTCATCTAGTCCAACCCTCTGCTCAAAGCAGGACCAATCCCCTAGACAGATTTTTTTTTTTTTTTTTTTTTTTTTTAACCCCAGATCCCTAAATGGCCCCCTCAAGGATTGAACTGACAGTCCTGGATTTAGCAGGCCAATGATCAAACCACTGAGCTATCCCTCTCTGAATTGAAACAAACAGGTAGAAAGCAAAGGTCTCCATGCTGTGATGCTAACAGTACTCAGGGAAAGGTGCATCCTGTGAGAACTGCCTCATGTGTCACAATGCAACCTCCTGTGATGAAAGACATCTCAAATGCCTGAAGCAGCATATTGGACACTGGACTCATTCTAGTTCTAGCACTGGCTCCAACTTAGTCAATAGCTTCTGGTTCTATTGCAATAAAAATCCCTCCATACAAAAGCCAATTAAAGGATGAGTAGGGGCGTGTATTAATCATCTAGTCTTAGATGCAACTGCTGTGAAATAGTCCCATGCAGGGCTCTTTTGTGTGTGTGTGTGTGTGTGTGTGTGTAATCCCACTCCCCAGATTACCTCCCCCATGCTACTAAAAGTCCATTAATATACACATGGAATTCAGACAATTTTTATCACTAAAAGAATAAAACCTTGCTTAAACCATGTAAAATACTTAACTCTCACAAACAAAATTTAGCCATTTCCAAGATCAGCTAGTCTTGGTAAGCTGACAAGAGATTTAGTGTTTTTTCCTGCAAATTACCCCAGTCTGTATGTGCGGGGGTTTTGTTGTTCAAGGGATTGGGTGGAAAAAGTACACTTTATGAGCTCCTGCTATTAGGGCAGCAGGTCCTGTGGGATCGCAGTCCTGCTGCGGGGCTCTATTGTGACTTCATAGAAATTAGTGACTCTTCTGGGTGGCTGCAGTACTGTTCTAGTAACCAACTGAAATGTGGCAGCAAGTGTGCTGTCAAGCCTCCAAACCCTTGCTGGCTCTTACCTTTGTGCCCTGCTAAAACTCTCTTCTCCTTTAGGGATATCAAAGGTGACCTGGAAATCAATGGTGAAGCCTACATTGACACACATGCCCATGCTGATGTCCACCAGGTTCTGCAAGCACTGAGGGGTCTTGTTAACTACTCTGTAGACTTGACATCTCTCTCTGTGGATGGTCAGTATCCTTCTCTCTGGTGCTGTTTCACTTGTCTGGTAGAGGCCACTAAACATTTATCTAGCTCTGCTCTCTTCCAATTCCAGATTCAAGGCTTAGCTTGCAGGTTTTCCCCATTTCCTTCCTGATCAACAACAGGGCAGTCAATGAGAAACTGTTGGATCACTCTTCTGTGGAACACCAGAACCTCACCAGGGACCTTGCTGATGTGGTAGGCATACCCAGTTTCCAGCCAGTGACCCCAGTGTAATCTGAGAGGCTTCTGGGGATGGAGAGGAGACCCTATAGAATCCCTCTTGAGATCTTTAGGGCAGAAAGGAGGAATCTAGAAAGCATTACTTCAAAGCTTCAGACTAATCCTAAATATAGGCCTTGGACGACTCCTTCTCCTAGCAGATGGAGCACTCTTAACTTGGAATAAAATAGCTAGTGTTTTATCATAATGGGTGCCCCAAGCTTCTGGAAACACTAGTAATCATCCAAGTTTCTCTAGTGAAACTAGACTCTTGAGGAGGACAGTCTGCTCTTTCTTGTTGCTCACTTAAATGATCACAAAAATCAAACAACTTTGTAAAATTCTATCACAAAAGCTTCAGCTGGAGGGTTGTGGTAGGGAAGGGGAGTTGCAATTAAACACAAGGTCAGCTACATGGCTGCTTCTTAAGACTACACTACTGGAGCATGCTATGCTTAATCAGACTTTATAGTGTCTGAGCTTCAAAGCTTCCTAATGTGGTGTTCTGTAGGTGAGGATTTAGAATTCCAGGCTCAACCTAGAAGATTGACCTGGACTTAAGGCATCTGAGTTACTCCAGACATGTATGTCCTTGCTGGAGCTCCCACAACTCTAACTGGTGGGTGAAGCAACTCTTTCCTCAGCTGGAGTCAGATCCAGGCTTAAGAGTGGTCTGAATGGGGTTGAGCTGGAGACAGATGTTCTGAGTATCTTGTTGGCAGAGGCTTCACAATGGGACAAAATGCCTGTGGAAGGGGAACTAAATCAGTCTAACTCTGATCCACTCTTCCAGCTGATGCATGCCCTGAAGAAATACCAAGGCCTCCTGCAAGTGGTAATTCGAGACCTCCTGTGAGTAAACACTCTACTTCTGTGTAGGCTGGAAGGCCTCTTGTCTGCCTCCTACAAGATACATTGATCCCCCTGGTGCCCCAGAAGTCTATCTGTATAGGATATACCCTACTAAGGTAGTGACTGGGAAGATGCCAGCTGAAAGTGGCTGACTAAAGCATTTATTTGTGGCGCCTGTTTCTACATCCATTATTGAGACTCCCACCCTACAGTAATTGTGTTTCTGGATCCAAAAAGCATGCCTCCCTCTTCTACCTACTAAGTTCCCACCAACTTCAGTGAGACTCTGGCTAGAAGGTAACAGTTCTCCATAAGAAGCAGTGGATCTTAATTCCCATGCTACCTAGAGCCTGTGACAATTGGGTGTCTAAGACTGAATGATTCTAGGATGCAGCCCTGGGTTAAAAGCCATGGGTCTGGCTTTCATGTCCAGACAGCCTGTGGCCCTCTGGGTGACTGCTACTGTGCCTCACTGGAATCTATTGCTCTCTCCACAGAAGTGGCTCCCTGATCTGTCATGGCAATGTGGTATTCCAGCATCCTGCCCCAGCCAGTGCAGATGTTCTGCAGACTCTTGTTCTTTCAGTTGGTCCACATGATGTGTTGGCTGGGTCAGGCTTTCAGGTGGACCCATATTCTTTCACAGTGGCAGGTATGACTGCTTGGGGATCTAGCTGAAATACTAGATGTCTTCGGTGGGGTGTTGGTCAAGTTCTAAAGTCTTATCTAGCTGTTCTAACATAGCTGTAGAACAGACCTCCAGTCTGAAACTCTCAGCTCCAAAGCACTAAACTTCAGGAGCAGAACCACAACCCCATGTGGATTGTACTGTACTACTGTTTTACCTGGGGGGAAGCAGCAATTATTTCTTCCCCTGCCACTCAAAACTAGAGCTGGTCACGCTTCCTGTTGCCAATGGAGGCTCAAGCACCCTGCATAAGGTGGAACTCTAAATTGTTGGCTATGTCAGCTGGCCACACCACTGCTTCAAACAGCCCACAGGGATTGGCTCCAAAGAACTACTGGCCTAATGAACCAGTTGAGACTCCTTTTCATGGAGAGGAAAGAGTACTAGACTGAGCTCCTGGTAGAAGGCAGGAGACTGGGGGAGGGTCTGTAGCTCAGAGACCAGTCTAGAAACTGCCCTTATAAGGGCTACATTCAAATAGCTTTGCTAAAAAGGCTGTGGTGATTACTAGATTGCAAGGGGGGGGAGGGAAGAGGTGCTACTAAAAAAGAATCTGACTTTCTTTGACAGGGCATTGCATAGTTGCTGTAGAACTAACAATCTCTCTTGACTCTAGATGATCAACTGGAACCTCCCTTTGTGTATCCAAGTTTCCCTGGATATGCTGTGGCAATTATTGTCATGTGTGGCCTTGTTATAATTGCCATTCCCATTGTGGCTCTGCTGGTAAGGTGGCAGTAATACTTAGTAAGCATAGCCTCTGGCAGAAGGCATGATATCTGAACTTTCTGTACAGTGGCTTTTTTTTCCCACCCTCTCCATTCACTTGTGGGTGAATGCTCCTGTAACCAGGGATCTACCAACAGACATGGGGTATTAACCCCAAAACTCCTTGGAATGCAAAGGGATGGCAATCCCACAAATTGGCTTGAACAGTAGTGAGAATTTCTAGAGAGACCATCTTCTAAGTGGCCCATGATGGTAATACTACATCTTGAACAACCCTGAGGCACAAGCAGATGGCTGTAACTTGCTCTTGAGCAATACAAGTGGAAACACTTGTGTAAAATGTGTACCGGTCAACTTAACTTTAGTCTCCTGGATAGCCTCATTCCCTATTTGAAAGCTATCTTCAGATGTAGAAGCTAATTTAGCAGTAAAGCAGAGTTAACATATACCACAGATTGCTCCATTTCTAGGTGGTAACTTTTGCCTCTTGTACAAAAGTTGTACACCCAAACAGGCTTGTCCCGTAGCCTGGTCCACTGAGCCATTATGTGGGCTAGCCTACACAAGGGTGCATGTGGTTTAGAGCACTATATTCAGAGCAGCTGTCAGGCATTTCCTAGTCACTGGTAATGCATCTCACTAGCCTGTTAACACCAATCTCTTCTTGCACTTATGGTGTAATTTTTTTCTTCTGACTAGTACCTGAATTCAGGGCTATTTGGCTGGCACGACAAGGCTATAATTCAGGGTGGGAGAGACCATGAAGCAGGGACACAAACATTTGAACTGGATAACCAAGGATTCCGCTCTACCATTGAAGAGGCAAGTAACAATCCAGGGATTGGGGGTGGGGGGGGGGGGCATGTTTCCTTACTTAAATTCCATGTCTAAGGTGAGCACAGACTAGTATTCTAGAGCCTGGTAGCAATAATAAAGTGGCACAAACAAGGAAGGTAACAGGTCTAGGGATGCCACAGTGTTGCTTCTTACTGGGCTTTCCAAAGTCCACTGCTCTTCAGAGCTTTCCTACCATGTCTCAGAGTGCAGCTTTGCAGATCTGTTAATACCTTCACTCCTACAACTATTATCTGAATCTTCCTTTTCCCACTGAAGAGACTACTACCAAATCCCCATAGCTTCATACCTTTCCAATATTAAGATGTGGTGATCCTTCCTTCCAAGCTGAGAGCATATTCCTACTCCAGGCAAGGAGCAGTTTTCTAGCATTGTGTGCTAACTCCTTCCACATAATGCAATGTTAGACTTCTCCATATATGCCTTTCTCTAGGATAATGGAGTTGTCCCTCTGTAGCAAAAGGTCACTGAGTACAGGGTCCCAAAGGAAAGTCTCTTGGGGGCAGGAGAAGAGGATGCTATCTGGGGCACAGGTAGATCTCTAGGGGTGTGACTTAAACTCTCTCTTCTTTTGAACTGCAGGATGATGGCAGACATTCATACACACCTACAAAATACTCTGCCAGAGAGTGAAGATGCACCATACAAGTTCTTCCTGGCTCAAGGGCCTAAATTTCCAACCTGCTGTAGAAACAGGAAGGTTCCAAGCACTCTCTCTGGTGGGGGGGGTGTGTGTGTGGGGGGGGTGTCAGCATTCCAAATGTAAATGATTCTGAAATCCCTTGGATGGTGCAAACTTTGTCATTTCATACAGCTGAGAATTCCTTGTCTGCACCCTGAATAAACTCCATCTACACTATAGAACTACAAAAGTAGCCACAACTGGGTTCATTTTTCCACATTCTAGAGGGAGGTGGCAGCACCAGGTGCATCCTGGTTAACTTCTTGGTGGAAGAAGTGACACCACCTCCCTCCTTGAAGAACATCAGTGCTGTAATAAAACAAAGGCCTGATCCCTCAGTGATGCTTAAATTGTGCACCACTCTCCTCTTCTTGAGAACTAGCTGCTCCTTCCAAGGGAACATGAGACAGACTTCTATCAACCCAAAATAACTCCTAGATGAAGGGCCTCTTGACCTAGCAAGAGTTCTGATTAGGTATTCGGTATGAATAATGCCCCAGCTCTCCCTGACTTAAGCAGAAATCCCCCTGTGAGATAGGGAAATTTTATTGTAAGCATGCCTTTGACTTAATGTTTTAAGTTATGTTTTAAACTCTCCTACTTGTATCTTGGCTTGCTACTGAGTCTGTAGCTACAGTGCCAAAACCTTGTCTTCTGATGGTTGCTGTGATTAGGAGGCTCAAGATACCTGGTTTCTGTAACTCTGAACCAAGGGCAGTCTTGTGACTGCTTAAACTAGCTGAGCTCTCTGAGCAGGGAGGATGTCAGACCATCTCACTCCCAGATTCTCTTGTAGCGGTACTAGTGCAGTCTCTAGGCAACTGCCTCTCAAACAGCTCCTTAAATGAGCTAAGATAAGGTTTCCCATCTCCATTTCCTAGAAGCTTTGCTGTGGGGCGCAGACCTCCCTCCTTGGTCTGTCACTTCCTGCTTAGGCAAGCCCTCTGGAAGCTGCTAGGAGCCCTCACTTGGGTAGGCTTTCCAGGCTCCCCTTTTAGCCAGAGGACACTCGTCCCTTTAAGAGCCACCCATGACTTTTCTCTGGAAGAGTAACTCTTCCATCTTGTAGGTCTGAGCAAATACAGAAGATCCAGCCCAGACTTGCTTTCACCTGCCAGGTGGACTCCTGCCCTAGTTAGCTTATTTGGTGGCAGTATCCCTGGGATGTGGAAATAGTATCAGCTTGACTCACTAGAAGGCCATGTCTCCTTAGCTGTCCTTGAATGATAGGCACTTCCAACTATCTGAGAAATGTCCCCTGTCAAACTAGGGTCACAGAAGCCAACAAGCATGTTCTGAGGAAGTGGAGAACTTCAGACTGGTGACCTAGATCAAGAGGGGTGATAGTCCAGTACTTGGAATGCTTCCACTCTTAAAGCAATCTCCTCTTGTGCTCTTCAGAGAAACCACTTGACTACCTGGGTAATGGTGCAGTTACTTCTGCATCATGGACTACTTGCATTTCAAACTCTCAGCAAGCCTGTCCTTTCTTCTGAGGAAACTACTTGGCTAAACATAATTATACAGAAGAATCTGCCTTAGAAACTGACTCCTATTGTAGTCCTCAGTCTCCAGGCCGGGGGAGGGGGAGGAAAGGGAAGAGAAGCAAACCATATGAGGCTGAATGTAGTAGGGTGACAGTCCACTCCTATTTCAAAGTGCCTGCTGCTGACATAGCTTTCTCTGCCACCAGCAGGATTTTTCCCCCCCCCTCACAGCAAACTGGTTTAACTTGTGCTTCTTTTTTTATATGCATATCTCATATTTGTGGCAATTATTTCAGAGAATGTGTGTACTGTGTGTGATTCTGAATAAATGGTCTAAGAATAAACTACTCTGTTGGCATGTGCTTATTGAGAGAGGTCTTAGAGTGGGTGAAGGGTAGCTCAAAGCTGACCGGCTAACAATGTTCCAGATTTACCTCCTTAAATGAGGGGCTGTCTATGGCAGCTCTTAGCTAAAGGAGGCTTTATTACTAGTGCTGTCTCCTTCCACAGAATCCTCTGCTCGCCACCATGGCAATGCACCCACCCCATACTACAGCAGAGGGGGCTGAAAGGAGCTTTGCAGCCAGGCATTCTATTCCTCCTTTAGCCAAGAATATCAAGCTCTGCAAAGCATTTGTTGTTCACCAAATCTTTAGCTGACTGTGGCCCTCTGCAAGGAAAACCTGTGGTGCTGGGAGTTTACAGTATTCCTGGTGACAAGTAGCCTAAGATGTCAGCACTTGAACAAACAGGGTACCTAAGAACTTTCTAGGGCACATATAAGGCTTATTGTAGTTGCACAAGGAAACATCTAGCAAGCAGCTCTAAAGATGCCCCTTCAGCAGGAATGGGATGGGGATGTCTATCTCATAGAACTGGAAGGGACCCTGAAAGGTCAGGGAGTCCAGCCCCCTGCCTTCACTAGCAGGACCAAGTACTGATTTTTGCCCCAGATTCCTAAGTGGGCCTACTCTAAGGATTGCACTCACAACCCTGGGTTTAGCAGGCCTATGCTCAAACCAGTTATCCCTTGGCCCAATGATACACCCAACTTTCCTCAGAGCCAGAGGAAATCTGGACCCTCCTAGACGCAGTTATGAATCACACCCAGGGCTGCCTGTGTTCTGCCTATTGACCAGTAAAGTAGGAGAAATGCAAGTGCTGCTGAGCTGTCCTTTCTAAAGAAACAGTCTAAGGATGAAAGGAGACAAGCGAGAGGAAACAAAGACACAAAGCAATTCAGTCCCTTTAACTGCTTTATTGAGCTGACATTTCTATGGAGCAGACAGTGATCCAGTTGTGCTTTATACACAGTGACTCCTAAGATCAGCGTGAAACCAGATTTTTGCAGTAGTACTTCTGAAAGAGTCCTCAAGGCATGTGAATGCTCTAGGCCACTCTCTCCATGCAGGTACTCTAGCAGGCAGTTCTGTAACACAGGGGCCAGCTATTCACACCAACAATGAGCAGAATCCCCAAGCACCTCAGCTTCAAAGAAGGGTTTTGTTTGTTTAATAAAGTATGTGCTGAGATGGCCCATGAGCTCTTGGCAGGCCCCCCTCCAGCTGCTGCTGTCCTGCAGGGAAGAGTGCCCAGTCAGAGGAGCCAAGACAGCTAATGGGATCAAAAGGGAGAGCAGTCGCTGACAGGAAGCGAGACTGTGGAGCACCAGCTATAGCTGGCTGCTGCAAGTGGAGCCAGCCAGGGGTGGAGGGAGAGTGATGCTACCAGTGGGGCTGACTGGGGGAATCTGGAGCTGGCTGCAGGGGTATCCCAGTGTCACACATGGAGGCAGCTGGGGGATGACAGCAGCTGGGGGACCCTGGTGACATGTGTGAAACCTGCTGGGGCACTTTGCTTAGGTTGTCATCCTCTCTCCAAGTCACATGCTTTCTCAGGCTCTCCTGTTTTAATGGTTCTGTCCAACAGGCCGTATTGGGCCAGATTGGCATCACAACCAAAGCTCCCCAGCTGGCCTTGGCCTCACTATGCCTAGTAGAGAGAGGAATGGTGGGCAGGGTGCTAGCAGTCCAAGGGGATCAGTGTGCAATGTAAGCACAGGTGCTCAGGGTAACCCTGCCAGGCCTAACACACCTTCAGAGGGAATTCCAGGTCAGCCTCTGGACATCCTTGGTATTACCTGCCCTGAGCCCATGAGGCTGTGGGACATTCCAAGTGGGGCAGACACCCCATGAATGGGCCTCATACACTGCCTTCAGTGTAGCTAGTTGGGGCATGCATGGCTCCCAGGGCTTGTGCTGCTTCTGTGCACCTCTCTTTACACTTTCCCTTGGTGATTTGCAGAAAACCTCTTTTCCTTGCTGGCCTCCTCTTCACTACTGTGAGTACTATCTGCAGGAGATAAGGCAGGGCTGGCCCCTAGGCTGCTGGCCTGAGGTGGTCCAGCAGCCCAGGCAAATAAAACATTCAAAGCAGAGGAAAGCCATCTAAGTATGGAAATACCTTCCTGCATCAGCTCTCTCTTCTTCCCCTCTAGGCATGTGTCCAATGACCTTGTTATGGGCACTGTTTTCTTTTTAAGCCTCATCTCTGGGGCCTGATTTCTGCCCTTCCACCACAGTAAAGCAAAAGACCACCTGGTTGTGAATCCATTCCTGTACCATTAATTGTCCAGTAAAGGCAGGGAAACCCCACCTGGCCTCTCTGCCTTGCCCCCAGCTCTATGTACAGATCACTGGGACGTTGTGTGCTATCCTCCCACCTTGTGCCAAAAGGTCAGTTTTGAAACTCCCATTGGGACTTGCAGGTGTAACAGGAACAGAGAAGTCGGATTTCCTTCTCCTCTCGCTTCTCTGCAGTCACTGCATAAGGAAACCACCTGAGCATAACTTGCTCCCCAGCAGCTCCTGGGGCTGAGAGGCCCTGGGGTTTACCCTGAGAACAGAAGAGAGAAACATCCCGTAAGGGTCTGAGTCTGGACGGCTCCTTTGCATTCGCCTCTGAGCTCTAACTTTCCCTCGACAACAAGCTGTGTCCTTCCAGTGGGCAGGAAACCGAGTCAAGAGCTCATCCCCACCCCAACCTTGGGGCAGACGCCTCTCGCTACAGAGAGATTAAGAGCAGGTGGATAAAATACTGGGATTCACCTCTGTTCTCCTCACCAAACCTTCTGGCCAAGGGCAGCCTGCCTTCCTCCTGCATCATCTTTACCACCACAACTGATGTCTGCAGAAGAAGAGGCAGGTTTGGCCCATGGGCTGCTGGGCTGAGGTGAAGCAGCAGCCAAGGCCATAAAACCTGCAGAGCAGAGGAAAGCCATCTCAGTACAGAAATATCCTCTTCCTGCACCAGCTCTCTCTTTCCTACACTA
This sequence comes from Trachemys scripta elegans, assembly GCF_013100865.1. Classification (NCBI taxonomy): domain Eukaryota; kingdom Metazoa; phylum Chordata; order Testudines; family Emydidae; genus Trachemys; species Trachemys scripta. The sequence continues at coordinate 47,987,212 of NC_048307.1, forward strand.
GACAGGACCCCTGGCCTCACTATCGCCAGCCAGAATGCTCAGTTCCACCAGGAAAGGGTCAGGGGTAGGCTGGCATTCTACTGTGGTTTCCATAGTCATTACTTTGTTTGTGGGGGGTTGGTAAGGATTTTTGCTGGGTTTTGAAGGAATTACTTTGGACTACAACTGTTCCAACAGGGTGAGGGCCCTCTCCCCTCATCTGAGTCTGTGATCTGCTCCTGCAGCATGATAACCCTTTACCTTCTGCATGTCCTGCACGTGTGCCTTCCAGGATCCCCCTGAAAGGTCCCAGGCTGCCTTGCCCATCTGGTTTAGGAGATCTGCTGTTCTGACATGGATGGAGGCACTCAGCACCTGGGGAAACAAACAGTTCAGCCATGGGTGCTGTCCTTCCTTCCAGAGTTAATGGTGTAGTGGGAGGGGGTTCGGGGCCCAAGTGGATGAGCAGCCCTTGCTTGGGGTTCGTAAGGGACCCTGACCAGTGCTCGCTCATCAGAAGCCAAGGCAATTGTTCCTCAGGGAAAGTCATCGCGTTCGTTTGATTTATTTACCGCCAGTCTCTCTGTTTGGAAGTGTCCTGGCATTGCCACCTATTACCTCAGTTACTGGCTGTGTCATTCCAGGGGGCAGGAAGGAGACCCCAGAGCCAACCCCAACCCTTCTCCCAGAGCCACAGCTCTCTCTAGCCAGAAGGGCTTAGCATGACTGTATAACATTACTGGCACGTGCCTACCTCTGTTGTCCTTGCCAGAGCTTATGGCCAAGGGCACCCAGCCTCGCTGTCGCTTCATCCTCCTGAGCAGTAGCAGTATCGTCAGAGCACGAGGCAGGCATGGAGGGTATTCTGCCGCCAAACTGCTCTGGCGCCAGGGCCGCAAACTTTCTCGAAGGGGAAGGTTGACTCAGTACTGAGACGCCTCCTCCCTCCATCATCTCTCCCTTCCCTGTGCTGCGTAGTAAACTGGATGTCACCTCCCGCACCCAGTGAGAGTGCCCCGGCCTTTCCCACCCACCAACCCTGCCCTAGCCGCAGGCAGGCCCCAATGGACGTGTTTCTGAAACACAGGCAGGGCTGGATTTATACCTTACGAGAGAGCTGATCCCCACCCCAACCTCGGGACAGAAGCCTCTCGCTACTGAAAGATTAGGAGCAGATAGATAAAATACTGGGACTCACCTCTGTTACCCTTGCCAAACCTTCTGGCCAAGGGCAGTCTGCCTTCCTCATGCATCATCTTTACCACCACAACTGATGTCTGCAGGAGGAGAGGTAGGGCTTGCCCATGGGCTGCTGGGCTGAGGTGAAGTGGATGAGCAGCCCTTGCTCGGGGTGGGTAAGGGACCTAGACCAGTGCTCGCTCACCAGAAGCCGAGGCAGTTGTTCCTCAGGGAAAGTCATCATGTTTGTTTGATTTATTTACCACCAGTCTCTCTGTTTGGAAGTGTCCAGGCATTGCCACCTATTACCAGTGGTTTCACCAGGAATTGAAATTACAGGGGGTGTTCAAATTTACGGGGGCGGGGGGGAGGGGGAGGTCAGGGCCGATGAGGGGTGAGACTGTGAGGGTGAAGGTGGCACCATAGTAAAAACTGAAAAATGTTTCATTACCATTTTATTAGATTTAACTCATGTTTTAAAATCATCACACAAATTAAAGTTGGCTACTCAAGCCTTCTATGAAGCACTACGTCTACATCCTTCTTGGTTTCTTGTTATAATTTTGCACAACTCTGTTAATGAACTTCTTGAATGCAATGTGTTCACCTTCGGTGGCTTCTCGTGTGTCCGGTACTTCCATTCCTTCAATTGATATGCTCATTAGTTCATTCACATGATCATGCAGAAGGCGACTTCTTTCAGATCACAAAATTCTATTCAATGATGAAAAAGAATGCTCAACTCTAGCTGTTGTGACTGGGAGTAGCAAGAGATGAATTCCTACTTCTTTCATCCCAGGAAACATAGCACAAAGATCGGGTCGAGCCACTAGTGATGATAAAAAAGAAGTTGAAGTCAAATCTTCATTCATTCGTCGTATGATATTCCACTCTGTGTTCAAATTCTCTATTCTGTCCTGATCACATGGCAGCCCCATTGCTGGTAGTGCCTCATTCCACTCAACTGTTGGTGTTTTATAGGACAGGCATCTGTAAAAGCTACGTAGAGGTTGAGTAGAATCTAGAAGTCGCTATTGTAGATTTTTAAGAATCAAGTCTGTGTACTTTTTCAGTTGTCTTAACAAACACTTCTTGTCTTCTTCACTTAAGGATTTAATATAAATGCCTTCATTAGTCAACTTCTGGACTGAAGTCTTTGCTTCTTCCAGTACTTTTTCAATGGATAGCTCTCTCATTGATCCAAATGTAGCTTCTATTGCTCGACAAAGATCTACTACTGTTGTAGCAGATGCCTGGATGGCATTGTTTAATGACCCAAGTGGTTTCAACAGTAGACTTACGAGAGAAAGAATGGCAATAGTCTTCTCTAAACGTAGTAGCAAAAGTAATCCACCAGCCTCACTACTTAGATCCATCCCATCTTGGTAGATACTTTCCAAAGCCAGTAATAACGGCTGGAGTAATTTTAAGACAACAGCCAAGGATCGCTCATGAGAAAGCCAGCGGGTTTTCCCAGGTTGGAGTAATTTGAACTTCAGTCCCAGTATATCTTCTATATTTTCCAAGATATTCAGTCTTTTTGAACAGCTGTATAAGGAAGCTAGTCTATGTTCATACTTTTCAAATCTATTATACTTTTTCAGATACATGTATTTTATCATACACTGTATATGCTTTAAAAGTGTGTATTAATGTTTCAATTCAAATGTCCAAACAGTCACTAAATTGGCATGTAACTAGTTCACAAAACAGGGGGTGGAGGGTTGGGGAAATTCGGGGGGGTGTAGGGAAATCACTGATTGCTCCAAAAGTGGTTGTGCGGGGTGGGGAACAAACTGCACCCTCATCCCATTCTCCCCACCACCCTGAGCCTTTTAACCTGCCACACCCCGTTCCTCCTGCTTCTGTCCCATCCTCTCCTCCCCCCCGCAAGATCCACCCCTGCTGAGCCCCTCTCCACGGTCCCATCCTACCTGGCCAGACTGCTTCGGAGCTGCACTTTGGGCCATGTGGGTTGGGAAGAGAGGCCCTGGGAGGAAGCTGCTCTGGCTCCAGACAAGTCACCGCTGCACCCTTTTGCCAGCCCAGTCGGGAACAGAGTGGCCCTTTGGGGCTGGCAGGCGCACTGAGCCAATCAGCTATGGCTGGTGCAGAGTTTGGCTGAGAGCTGCTAATTAAAGCAGGCGCATATACCCCCCTGTGTTCCCCATTATAATACCTCCTGGACAAGGGCGAATGGGGAGAATTTGGTGCTTAATTTGTGCAGGGCTGAGCCCCAGCACCTCTAAGCTTGGCAGTTCATAGTCCCAGCACCTCTGGGCTTGCTGTGTCAGAAATGAAAGTAAAAATATTGCTTGAGCCCCAGAACCTAAGTGGTTGAGCCCCAGCACTTCTTTCATTACAAATTGAGCATTGGGAGAAAGGTCCTCACCATCAGCCCCTATAATTACCCCTATTTATTCCTGAATACAGGGAATTAACCGGAGAGCCGGGCAGCCCCAGGAATATCTGCAAAGCCCCGTGCTGCTACCTGGAGCATAGAATCATAGGACTGGAAGAGACCTCGAAGGTCATCTAGTCCAGTCCCCTGCACTCATGGCAGGACTAAGTATTATCTAAACCATTCCTGACAGGTATTTGTCCACCCTGCTCTTAAAAATCTCCAGTGATGGAGATTCCACAACCTCCCTGGGCAATTTATTCCAGTCCTTAACCACCCTGACAGTTAGGAAGTTTTTCCTAATATCCAACCTAAACCGCCCTTGCTGCAGTTTAAGCCCATTGCTTCTTGTCTTATCCTAAGAGGTTAAGAAGAACAATTTTTCTCCCTTCTCCTTGTAACAACCTTTTATGTACTTGAAAACTGTTATCATGTCTCCTCTCAGTCTTCTTTTCCAGACTAAATAAACCCAATTTTTTCAATCTTCCCTCATAGGTCATGTTTTCTAGACCTTTAATCATTTTTGTTGCTCTTCTCTGGACTTTCTCCAACTTGTCCACATCTTTCTTGAAATGTGGCGCCCAGAACTGGACAAAATACTCCAGTTGAGGCCTAATCAGCACAGAGTAGAGCGGAAGAATTACTTCTCGTGTCTTGCTTACAACACTCCTGCTAATACATCCCAGAATGATGTTCACTTTTTTTGCAATAGTGTTACACTGTTGACTCATATTTAGCTTGTAATCCACTATCACCCCCAGATCCCTTTCCGCACTACTCTTTCCTAGGCAGTCATTTCCCATTTTGTTTGTGTGCAACTGATTGTTCCTTCCTAAGTGGAGTACTTTGCATTTGTCCTTATTGAATTTCATCCTATTTACTTCAGACCATTTCTCCAATTTGTCCAGATCATTCTGAATTTTAATCCTATCCCCAAAAGCTCTTGCAACCCCTCCCAGCTTGATATTGTCTGCAAACTTTATAAGTGTACTCTCTATGCCATTATCTAAATCATTGATGAAGATATTGAACAGAACCAGACCCCAAACTGATCCCTGTGGGACCTCACTGGTTATGCCCTTCCAGCAGGACTGTGAACCACTGACAACTACTCTCTGGGAATGGTTTTCCAACCAGTTTTGCACCCAATGTGACGTTGTGCAGTCTATATAGATTTATAAAAACATAATAAGAAGTGAATATAATGTAACTGGAATATGTTTCATGCAAAAGGTCTCTTGTAAGGTATCATTACAAAGCTTATAATCTACTGAGTCTGATCATCCCATTTGTATAAATGTACCACTTGTATCTAAAACTAGAAATATGAAATATAACTCTGAGGGCCTATTGTAATTATGTAAAGTGTGGGCCATTAATGATGGTTTGGAATCTTGATGACTCCCATTAACAAGGACCATTGTCTGCAGATGGCTGTGTTTACCTGTTAGTCTTCCTGTATATGTGTGTGCTGGCAAGTGGGCAATGAAGTCTTGCAGTGACGTGATCATGTCACCTGAACTGGAATCCATCTTTAACCTGGTGCTTTTCCAGTGAGAGGGGGTGGAAACCCAGAGGAACAAAGGGTTCCTGCCTTATGCAAAAGATATATAAAGGGGTGGAAGAGAACAAAGGGGGGAGGAGGAGCCATCATGAAGAATCCCCTAGCTGTCACCTGAGCTGGAACAAGAGCTGTACCAGGGGAAAGAATTGTGCCCAGGCCTGGAAGGTGTCCAGTCTGAGAAAAACTTACTGAAGCATCTCTGAGGGTGAGATTATCTGTATTTAGTTTGATTAGACATAGATTTGCGCATTTTATTTTATTTTACTTGGTGACTTACTTTGTTCTGTCTGTTACTACTTGGAACCACTTAAATCCTACTGTCTGTATTTAATAAAATCACTTTTTATTTAGTAATTTACTCAGAGTATGTATTAATACCTGGGGGAGCAAACAACTGTGCATATCTCTCTATCAGTGTTATAGAGGGCGAACAATTTATGAGTTTACCCTGCATAAGCTTTATGCAGGGTAAAACGGATTTATTTGGGTTTAGAACCCATTGGGAGTTGGGCATCTGAGTGCTAAAGACAAGCACACTTCTGTGAGCTGTTTTCAGGTAAACTTGCAGCTTTGGGGCAAGTGATTCAGACCCTGGATCTGTGTTGGGGCAGACGGGGAGTGTCTGGCTCAGCAAGACAGGATGCTAGAGTCCTGAGCTGGCAGGGAAAACAGGGGCAGAGGTAGTCTTTGCACATCGGGTGGCAGCTCCCAAGGGGGTTTCTGTGATCCAAACCGTCACACCCACCTTATAGTAGCTCCATCTAGGTTGCATTTCCCTAGTTTGTTTATGAGAAGGTCATGCAAGACAGTATCAAAAGCTTTACTGAAGTCAAGATATACCATGTCTATCGCTTTCCCCCATACACAAGGCTTGTTACCCTGTCAAAGAAAGCTATCAGATTGGTTTGACACAATTTGTTTTTGACAAATCCATGCTAACTGTTACTTATCATCTTATTATCTTCTAGATGTTTGCAAATTGATTGCTTAATTATTTGCTCCATTATCTTTCCAGGTACAGAAGTTAAGCTGACTGGTCTGTAATTCCCCGGGTTGTCCTTATTTCTCTTTTTATAGATTGGCACTATATTTGCCCCTTTCCAGTCTTCTGGAATCTCTCCCTTCTTCCATGACTTTTCAAAGATAATCACTAATGGCTCAGATAACTCCTCAGTCAGCTCCTTCTTTCTTATGCAGTCGGATAGTTTGCTCTTGTGCCCTTAATAATGTCTCTTTGAAAAACTGCCAACTGTCTTCAATTGCTTTTCTCCTTAGACTTGCTTCCCATGGGATCTTACCTATCAACTCCCTAAGTTTGCTAGTCTGCCTTCTTGAAATCCATTGTCTTTATTTTGCTGTTCTCCCTCCTACCATTCCTTAAAATCATGAACTCTACCGTTTCATGATTACTTTCACCCAAGCTGCCTTCTACTTTCAAATTCTCAGCCAGTTCCTCCCTATTTGTGAAAATCAAATCTAGAACTGCCTCTCCCCTAGTAGCTTTCTCCATCTTCTGAAATAAAAAATTGTCTCCAATACATTCCTGAAGTTGGGCTGAAGGCCTGATGTGAAGCCACCAGAGTATTTTATTGGACTCAGTTTACGCTGGGAGGGATGAAGTTATATGTGACCCATCCAGAGGGACAAGTCATGTGCAGATGCAAAATACTGCAACTGCTGTCAGGGGGCACCAGAGGAGAAGACCCTGATATAGCATGCCCAGCTGTGAAGGGGTGTGCTGGCAGTGAATTACCCTTCTGCATCTTGTATAGGACACACACACCCTTGTCCTGTGCTGAGGTACCAGGCTAGGGTATAGAATCCATAGGGCTAAATGGTGCCACTAAACACAGGTCTATTGTGGGGCTGCATTACTAACCAGGGGCAGCTCCTTGGGCTCCTAGAGTGTGCAGCTATTGCTTGTCTCCTCATTTGAAGATGGTGCAGCATGCTCCCTACTCCACATCTGGACAGTTCCCCTTTGGGGTGGTTTGCTCCCCAGGGGGTTCTGACATGGAGCAGTCCATGCACTCAGGAGACTGTAGGGTGAGACTGTAGCTATTCCCTGCGCTAAGGATGCAAGAGGTTGGAGTGCAGGAGAGGAAGAAGGTGCTTCCTTATGCCCACCACAAGCTTGTATTTCTGCACCTGGGTCAGTCTCAATCTGGTCCAAAAGAAACAGAGACAGGATGGTTTGGAGTTAAGAGATCCTTGATGGAGTTAGAGTTTTCGAAAACTAGAAGTAGGGCTAGTTCAGACCCAGGTTCTATTTTCTCCAAACCCTCACAACGTTCTGGAGTGGGGTGGTTCAAAGCAACTAGATTCATAGACTTTAAGGCAAAAAGAGCCATTATGATTATCAAGTCTGACCTGCATGTCATGGGTCATAGAGCCTCACCCAATTGTTTCTGCATAAAGCCCAGAACTTTTCTTTGAGCTGTAGAATATCTTTCAGAAAGGCAGCCAGTCCTGCCTTAAAGACACAAGTGATAGAAAATCCACCACATCCCTAGGAATTTTGTTCCAATAGTTAATTACCCTCACTGTTAAAAATTTGCACCTTAGAATCATAGAAGATTAGTATTGGAAGAGACCTCAGAAGGTCATCTAGTCCAACTCCTTGCTTAAAGCAGGACCAACCCCAACTAAATCAACCTTATTTCTAGTCTAAATTTGTCTAGCTTCAGCTTCCAACCATTAGATCTTGTTATGCCTTTTTCTGTTAGATCAAAGAAATCTCTTCCCTATGTACTTTGTAAATCATGATCAAGTCACCTTTAACCTTCTCTTTGATAAACGAAATGGATTGAGCTTTTTCGATCTCTCAGCATAAGGCAGGTTTTCCAGACCTCAAATCTTTCTTGTAGCTCTTTTCTGAACCCTTTCCACCTCTTCAACATCTTTTTGAAGCGTGAAACGGACACCATAAATGGAAGTTGTTTTGGGCCCCATGTGATGTGTTAGCAGTTGTTCTAAAAAAATGACTTCTCAATGGAAGTCCAAGATTTTTGAGCCACCTATTGGAGCAAGAGTCGTTCTGTCAGTTCAGCAGGGCTGCAGTTGACTGACTTGTTTTTCTTGTGTCTTGACCGACTCAATGCAATCCAATAGCCACAATAACAAACATGCTACAAACTTCCACACCGTGGCCGTGTGTGTTTATTTGGAACCCCATAATGCATGGCTGGGAAAATGGAGATGCACAGGACAGGCCCGTGGAGAGATAGGATCAAAGAACTAATGATTTCAGTGCCTGAGATATGGCGGCTCCACAGCAGAGTAACGTCACCTATAAACCATACGTGTCCGGCTCCGTTTGTAAAACCTAATCAGAATGATACATTAAGAATTAATTTAATATAAATACAGATTTTTAAAAAATCATCCGGTTTATCTAACATCACAATCGTCTACCTCCTTTCTGCTTTATTTCGTATTTGTTTTCTGTGACACAAATATTCTGTGTTTTCTGTTTTCACATCAGACAGGAGTTATCTGCTATCTTAGACACAGCTGCCATCAGTTCACTGACTCTTTAGCAAATCTTCAGAAAAGACAGGAGCACCTCATGGCTCTGCCAAAATACCAAGCAAATGAATCAAGGTGCCAGCTGCTCTTCAGCAGATGCAGCCAAAGCACCCTTTCCTGACTCACTCCAGGCACCAACCACCTCGCAGGACACCTGTGCATACCCCCAAATTGTATCCAGCTGACCATTGAGAACAGAGGAACCCAGCCCCACAGAGTATGTTGGTTAGTCAGCAGACTGAGCTCTTTATTTTTTCCTTTATCCTTTGGCTCATCCTAATGCATCACCATAGCGTTTGGCCAGGCAATGCCCTCGAGCAGCAGGTTGGCATTTGTGGCCCTAAACAGCCCTAACCTAGAGGCTCAACGAGCAGGGAAAGAGCAGTATGCTGGTGGGAAGGAAGAGGGGAGATCTCACTTTCTAGTGCGAGGCTTTGCTGTGTATTTTGTAGGGTGATTTCAGAGTAGATGCACCAGCGAGCCTCCTACAGAGATCTGGTTTCTTTGCCTTGATGTAACGGAGTGACACGTGCCATGGGGTTTGGGAAACTAATGTAGCCTCCTCACTTCCATGTCCAACTCTTCCTTCTCTTGGTCTGAAAAGCTCATCCTGCCCCCAAGGTCTGCAATGAAGGGAGCTCTCCCCCCTGATCAGAGCTGAGTAGGACAGTTCCTCGGGTTCAGGAGTGAGGTCAGTTCCTCCCACTCTCACCATCAGAAGCTGGAGTGTCTGGTCTCCCTAGTCTAGGAGGTGGGTCTCTTCAGGGGAGGATTTAGGAGGAAGCTAGCCCACCAAGGAAGAATGGTTAGGCTGGGTAGGTCAGGCTTGAACTGGAAGTCTTAGCATCCCAACATGAAGAAAGCAGCTGTCAAACCATTACCTATTGTAGTGGTCAGAGCTGAATTTTCTTCAGAAGTTTCAATTCTTAGAAGACCTGTTAGACGGAGAACAGTTTAATAACAATTTCACATGGTCTAAACGGAATATTGTCTGGTTATCGCTTCTTTGATATCAATGAATACAAGATGTCTTAATTTAAAGATTGGGGTACAGATCCTCAGCTTGTGTAAATTGGCCTACTTCTAAGCACACTGTCGGGAGGGGAGCTGTTAATAAAAGTATATATACAGGTGCATCATTTCTATCCTGTTTGGAAAGCCCCACAGAAGCTGAAAGCCGAGGCTTACCTGTTCCAGTCCCTTCTTGTGCTTATATTTGAATATGAATCCTATTGCTTTTGGAAAGCCGCCTTCCTCTTAAAACCAACTGATGGATGTTCCAGGTTAATAGGGACTTAAATAGAAGGGGCAATGCAGGCAGGCAATGCGATGAATGTGCGATCAGCCAGATACCTGTGAGAGTAAATTTCCCAGCCCTGCCCTGCTCTGACAACTTCTGTGCCAGGGATTGTATCACCAGCATAGTGTGCAGAGTGTGAGCATATGAGCAGATGCACCTGCAGCTATCCAGGAGGGGTCAGATTTTGCTTATTTCATAAATATATTAGTCTAACTATCGGAAAGGAAACAATGTCATTGTTTACAGCACTTAACACAATGGTGTCCTACTCCACGGCTACGGCTTCGAGGCACAACTGCAATACCAATAATACTTAGTATTAGCAAAGGATCTTAAAGAGGAAGCAAATGATGTAAGGTGGAGATATCTTCCACTCCCAAAGGGATCCGCAGGGAACCTCAAATGAGGTAGGATCCACCAAACACATTGTAAATATTCTGTGGATATCACCTGTCTTTGGATTTATGGATTTTCCATGGAATTCAATTCACAGTGACCTATTGATAGCCTCCTATATTAATTTTGATGGTCATCTCAAGAACTTTGCCAAGGAGATGCTACAGTCCCATGAACACTGGACTAGGATTAAGGAGTCCCAGGGCTAACTTCTCAGCTGTGCCTAGTAGCCACTTGCAGCTCTCTGATCCTAGGGCCAGTTCTATGCCAGCCCTGGCCATGGTGTATTTTAGAGCGGCCTCATGACTGCTGTAAAGTAAATGTCTATGCTGCAATTAAACACCTATGTCTGGCCCATGTCAGCTGACTCTGGCTCACGGGCCTTGGGCTTCGGGGCTGTTTAATTGTGGTGTAGACATTCGGACTTGGGTTGGAATCCAGGCTCTGGGACCCTCCCCTCTGGGAGAGAGGCTTTCCTTCTAAAAACTCTCTCCAGGGAAAGGGAACAAGGGATGTTGGACAAATGAAAGCATCACTTAATCCTTTACATTTCAGATGCTTTGACTGTTTTCCCTTCTTTTCTGTATCTTTCATAAAAGGTTCAAAGGATTTTTAATGGTGTGTTTGCCATGGGATTAAGAGGTCTCTGGATACCAACCCCTAGACCTTGTTTGATGCTGTTTCAGATTGTACAGTGACTGCGTTGTGTTAACACCTTTGGCCCATGTATTCCATCTAAATTAATACAACAGACGTATTGGGAAGTTCACCCCGTATCAGATCCCTCTCTAAGAGCTGGATCCCAGGCCCATAGAAGTCAATGGGTGTCTTTTAATTGGTTACAGTGGCCCCTAGATCTGGGCCCTGTAATGTTTTTATTTTATCACGGGTGTTACAGATGGGGTTTGATTTTGTGACTCAGTTCACTGCTTCTTGTTATCAGCACATCAATTCCAGTCTCTTCCTGTAAAGTGGATTTTCCAGCATGACAGCATGAGAACCCAAACAAACACTTCATGGATGGATTGAAGGGCAGTTTGAGCTGCAAGCTCTGGGCCATCCCCACTCGTCCAGAACAGGCGAGAGCAGTGGATCACAGACTGGAATGAGCCCCAACAGGACAAAACTTGTTGGGCAGATTGGAAAAGAGAGAGGAGAGAGCGAAGCCAGGTGACAGACCGTGACAATGGACCAAATCCTGGGTTCATGTCAATGGACATAGCTTTATTAAAGTCAATGGCCCATTGACACCAGCTGAGGATCTGGCCCCCTCTGTCTGTGAGGCTTCAAGGCAGATATTGTCTCTTGTTCTGAGGCTTACAGAGCCCCAGGTATATCCTGGTGCTATTTAATAATCATTAATAACAAGAATGTGAATAAAACTAGGAATGGCTCTTCCCCCAGGTAAATTGATTGGCACCAGTGCATGTCCACTAGGAGCTGGAGTGTGCCCATTGGTCAGATTTTGCTCTCAGCCTCGCCAGTGCCTTTCCCTTGGAGTCTAACCTGTAGTAGCCCTGTCCAAAGAATAATGACCTCTCTGAACATACATCAGAGCCCTCTTCAAAGCCAGTGCCAAGAGCTGTGTGATTGACAGCCGCCCAGCAGCCAAAAGGCAGAGTCCAGGAGGCCAAAGGGGCCTCCACAAAGCAAGGAGCTTCTGTTGGTGCTGCCGTCCATAACAAACACAGATGTAGCTGAACGGCTATGAGAACCAACTGCTAGTCCTATGAAGTCACTGGCAATATTCCCGTTGACTGCACTGGGAGCAGAATTACACCCGGAGGGATAAAAGCTGTTAGCACGGTCAGGGAGGGATGTCGACCCAGAGTTTTCTGTGCTGATTGGAAACAGCTTCTGCCAGTACCGAAGAACTGTGCTAGTTGTGAACATGCATGAAACATGTATGTGCAGTCACCTGCCTGCATTTACAGTGACTGGGGAAGGGGGTCGGCTGCAGATATAAGGGGCTAGTTATGGGCCTCTGCATGGGAAATTACCCAATTTGCATATGAAATTGGAATCAATAAGGATGCAAATTAGGCCTGGATTCTGTGTGCACTTTTGCTCGCCAAACCTATTTCAAAATCAGGCCCTGACATGGGGCACCAGCTGTTGAACTGAAGTGTGTGGGGGGGGGAGGGCAGTTGGGGGAAATAAGGAGGGCAGAGAAAAGGAAGGGGAGAGACTCTGGGGCCTCCAAGTCAATCCACTTCTGACCCTTGACTGAGGTTTATTTGGAGCATTTTAACATTCTAGAAGAGCCCACCAAGCCCTGGGGAGATGCAAATGGATGCTTTGTGTGTAAAATAATACATGACCCCTGGAAAAACCTTTCTGCAGCAATTGGCAACCAGCAAATAGCAATTCACCCTCCACAGCCAGACCAACCCTGGGTCAGTGCAGTAGTACCAGAGATCTGCCTCAAAACCAAGTGACTGGTGGCCCCCATCTCCAGGCCACAGATTGCTGCGCTGGAAGCTTTAACTTACCTATACATCTGTCACATGCCCTGTCTCTAGCAGCTCCTGAAGCCCACATTCTCTTGCTGGTCAACAGGGTTATTAGTGAAAAGCAAATAATTTATTGAAAGCTATTAATTAAACTAACTGAGCTTTACATTGTCCCAGGAGGGACCTGGATTTCATTCCTAGCCCTGGTCCCTTGCTCCATGGCTCAGCAGGGGCAGGGAATGTGTGTTCTACTGTATGCCACAAGACACCTGCATTTGATGATCTCTGGCCAGCTGGAACTGGGAGCACACCTTATTATCACACAGGAGACATAGCCTCAGCTGCTGGGTCTGGCTCCTGACTCCTTAAGCTTGTAGGACAACTGTATGCTAGAGACGGCTTGCAGAAGATCTATGTTGAAGTTCTGCCACTGAGGTGAAGAGAGGTCGGGGAGTTCCCTGCCTCTGGTGAAGTCGTCCCCCTCTGGATTCTCTTAAATCACCCTTGCCAGACAGGAACGTAATCCACAAGGTTCATCAAAATACTTCTGCAGAGCAAGTGTTCTGCCGTTGGAATGCACCAGGTTCTAGTCACTCTCAGGCATACTTGGAACATTTCCTGGGACCGGTGCACCCTGGTTCCCCACTCTGAGGCCTTCACTTACCCCCATCACTCCGTTTCCAATGGCACAGGTCTGAGCAGCACATTGTTTAATCAACCTGCTCAGGAGAGTTTTCAGGAGCAAATGTTTCCAGTAACAGTGGGCACTGGGTAGATGTTTGTTTGCAATGTGGTTACGGGTCTACCAAAGTGGGAAAACAACGTAATAGATTCCCAATACCTCCCTTTATTCAATGCCAATGCACCCCCCCGCCCCAGCACAGAGGGTCAGGAGGAAGTCCAGGCTAATGGAGAAAAGGTTCATGGGTGCCCCTTGTCTGTACTTTGGCAGCACCTCACTACTGCAGGGGCAGTGGGCGCTTGTCATTACTACACAAGAGGCCAAGGGGCTGATTCGCAGCTCCACTTGGGCCAGAAACAGAGGGGAAGACAAAGTTGGCTTTCAGCCACAGCTGTGTATTTGGGGGCTGGCCTGGCCCTGGTGAAAGTCTGAGCAGCCTGTGCTAAGTTACGCTCTATTTCCGGGGACCCCAGCAAGCAGAAAAATAGCCACAGTAGGGTACCCCCCTCCCTACCTTGGGCTCTCCCTTTCCTGCTGCCAGGATGACCCCCTGTAGTCAGGGCCGGGAGCAGGGCTAGTGTACAGCCATTACCCCAGCTCTGTAGCAGCCAGGGATGCCCCCTCCATGGGAGGTATTGTCAGGGGGTCATTGCCTTCCCCTTTAAAAACTCTTTATGCTGCACACAGGGGAATCTCAGGATTAGAATCAGGCGCCAAGAATCAGGGCCTGACTGTCCCCTTGTGTAGTCATTTATGCCTGTGCCAAGTGGCTGCAAAATGCTCCTGTTCTGACAAGGTGCCAGGCAGGGAGAAGCAGGCCCAGATCCTGCTGTGGGCCCAGATCCTCAAAGGTATTTAGGCACTTAGCTGGGCGGTAGGTGTCCAGATACTTTCAAGGGTTCGAGCCCTTGTCTTTACTACTGAATGAGAGCCCTGAGTTTGATCTCCACACATCAGGAGATAGATGGGGCACAGCTGTGCCCCCAAGAAATGAGCACCAGGATAATGCCTGAGCCCAGAGAGGATGGATCAAGTATGCAGCATGGGGAGCTAGAGTCAGACCAACCAACAGTGATGTCAAACTGTCTCCCATCCAATAGAGAACATGCGGTATCTCACCACCCAACAGGAAGGGGGGATAGGTGGGGCACTTCTCTACACCCAGCTGCGACACTGGACCCGCTACAATGGCTGTTTTGGTTCCGTTATCTGTCTCATACACCAAGGCACATCCTATTTGCTCGGGAGGGTGTGAGAGAGATGCACACAAAGGAGAAATCCTGCTGTTAAAGGAAGCTCTATTGTCTGGCAGGCAGGGAGGTGGGTGGAGTGCTGGGCCTGGGCTGCTCTGGCTTGCAGGCACTGAGCTCTGGGCTCACTTACTCTGGAAAATTTCAGGCCCAGATCCTCAAAGGGATTTAGGATTCCTTTGAGGATGTGTGGGCCAAGGAGCAGTATGAGAGAGGCTGCTTCCAGGAACACAGCACTCTGCTAAACAGTCCGAGTTGGGTTTTTTTTGCTGATGTTCTTTGATCCATCTGCCCATGCAAGTCCTAATTTACTAATGCTCACATGAGCACACAGTGCATTCAGAGGCATTTTGATTGACAGTGCTTCCCAGGCAGCACACAACTGCTATTTCACGGCAAGACGTCCTTGAGATTCCAGTCCTGGATTCCTCAGGGATCTGCCAAAACACATCATTCCTGAGCTGCTCTTGTTTCAGTTGTGGGACTCCATTTCCACTTTACCAGGGCTCTGCAGATCTGATGTGCATCACTCCCTTGCTATTCTTGTCCTGGGCCATTTGTGTTGTCTATGCAGTAAGGAGCATTTCTCACCCTGAGACAGCTTTCCAAACAGCATGGAGTCATATTTGCTCAGTTGCACTGTCCGGTAAGAGCACAAGGCGAAGACTAAAGCTAATAAATCTTTAAGACTGTGATTTAAACTATTTCATCAGCAAATCAGTTGGACTTAATGCTTCCCACTCATAGCACAAGATTCGTAATATACAAAAATTCCCTCTGGAATCCATTATCAGTATCCCATGCTACATGGCTGATAGTTCCCATCAACATCAAAGTCTGTTAGCCATTAATTGGCTGAAACAGCGTAGGGAGTTTCCTAAACACAAATGATAACAACTCCCAGGTGGTATTAATTCCCATTCATTATTTCCCTGCCCCAGGGTCTGGGCTTTGGGTGAGACGGGGAATTAATTACCTGGGGCAGCTGTGAGCGGGCTTTAGGTCAGGGTATAAAGGCCCCAGAGCAGCAGTTTCTCTCTATGCTGGGTTTGCTGCAGGCAGGCAGGATGGGATATAGAGGTAGCATGAGCTTTGCTCTCCTGTGCTGGGTGGTCAGTGGGGTGACCTGTTACAATCCCTGGGATTTCTCTAGGAGAGACTCAGCCATCTGGAGACCATCCCCCAGGGCTGAGCCCCCTCGCAGACAAGCCCATGTGCCCTTTCTTGCCCAGCCCTACCCCTGGGCTCGAGTTGATGCTTCCCAGCTCAGGGCTGTGTCCCCGCTGCAGCCTGTCACGGCGCAGTGTGAGGAGGCTCAGCTGATGATCACTGTGCACAGGGATCTGTTTGGGACAGGGCAACTGATCAAAGCTGCTGACCTGAGCCTTGGCCCGGCCGCCTGCCAGTACACATCCCTTAATGCTGCAGAGAACACAGTGACTTTTACAGCTGGGCTCCATGAATGTGGCAGCACCTTACAGGTAAGACAGCTTCATACAAGCCTGGTGCTCCAGTGGGTCAGATGAGTATCTTGATCCCTCCTATTGTGCAGGCCCCAGCTAACTTTCTGTGATGCATGGTGCTGTATGTGGGTGATGGGCATGTCTAGGCTAGTCTGATATTAACATCTAGGATGCCTAATGGCCTGGGTCCATAGCTAGAGTTATTGGTTTCCCCTGCTTGCAGTGCTAAAGAGGCAGCTGCTGTCAGAGCTTCCTCTTTGAGTGACATCTTCTCTTGAGAGAAGAGTGAGCTGAGCCATGCCCATGCAATCTCCTCCTCCACTGGGAGTCCCTATTTCAAGAAGCCACAACAGCTTCACTGCTCCCAGAGAGAGATGACGGACAGCAGAACTGGAGGTGCTAGATGTCAACTGTCTTCCAGAATGCTGCTGTCCTGTAAGGGAAAACAGCTTATCGTACAAAATAGTTGGACAGTGCTAGAAGCAGTAGCTGTGGTGACCACAGCTGTGCAGAACAAGGCCCTATAGTGCCCATCAGTAGTCCCCAGGCAGTCATTCTGGGGGAGTAAGCTCAAAAAGCTCTTATGCTTCTATTACCTTCCAGTGATTGGTTGTTTCATGAGTTGTGCATGTGCTGGAAGACTTTCTGTTAATAGGAAATATCTGTCTAGGTCTTGCTGAACCTAGTACTGTAGTTTTATGTCAATTGTGTGCTGTTAACCTTTCCATGTCTGGTTCTTCTCAGATGACCCCAGACTCCCTGATTTACAGCACGAGCTTGAACTATAACCCCACCCCTGCCAGCAACCCAGTGATCCTGAGAACCAGTCCAGCTGTGATTCCCATTGAGTGTCACTACCCCAGGTGAGTGTCTGAGATGCTCAGGTCCCCTCCCTCCCATTCAGTCCCTGTTGTGGGATCTGGCTCAGTGACTGAGGTTTGCTCCTCTCACAGGAAGGACAATGTGAGCAGCAAAGCCATCAAGCCAACATGGGTTCCCTTCAGTTCCACCCTGTCTGCTGAGGAGAGGCTGGGTTTCTCCCTGCACCTGATGAAGGGTAGGTAGGAGGTGCCTTCAGGGGAGCTGAGCCCAGCCCTGCCTGTTTGTTCTGCTTACTGTGAGCTTGTCTTGCAGATGACTGGAGTGCTGAGAGACCCTCCAATGGATTCCAGCTGGGGGAGGTCATGCATATCCAAGCTGATGTCAGCACTGGGAACCATGTGGCTCTGAGGCTCTTTGTGGACAGCTGTGTGGCCACCCTGACCCCAGACAGGGACTCCTCTCCCCGCTATGCTGTCATTGACTTCAATGGGTAAGAGCTGGGAGCCCTT
>NC_048307.1:48014567-48036946 GCF_013100865.1 Trachemys scripta elegans
GCATTCACCCACGAAAGCTTATGCTCCAATACATCTGTTAGTCTTAAAGGTGCCATGGGACTCTCTGTTACTGTTTGTAATGTTCCCTGCCACAGAGTGGGGTGATGTGTTTCCTTTAACCTTTCCCATTTTTCCTTATTCCTTTTTAAACTAATTGTTAATTAAATAAACTGTATTGCTTTAAATCGTATGTAATGATCAGTGGGTCAGGAAAGCATCCAGTGCAGAGAGAGTACCCCGGAGTGGGGACACCCTGACCTAGGTGACCACAGCAAGGTTGGGGGTCGAGCCCCCAGGAATCCTGGGCCCAGCCTTGTTGGGGTTACAAGGACTCTGCCAGATGGGAGAGTGGAAGGGGAGTCCTTGAGGGCAGGGAGGCCTCTGGATACAGAGAGTGGGAGCGAGGACTCAGATCCTTCTGCTAGCCCATTTCACCGGGGTAGTGCAGAAGCCTGGAAAGTTCCCCACAATAGCAGGACCATTCCCCCACTTACATAGGCACTGCTCACATATCCAGAGAACTCTGCTCTCTGGGCTGACTAAAACTTGCTCTCTACAGGGGCCAATCTTCACTTCTTTAGAAACTGTTCTGTTACACGACAACCCGCTTCCATTAATATGTTCTTCGGCCACCTCAGCAGGTGCTGGCAGAGCTAGTGCAGGGGGGAGAGGGGGAAACATCGCTAGCTGTGCCATACAGCTCTGAAACTAGAAACAGTGGGCCTGGGCCATTCTGCTCTTTGCCTGGTCTTTTCAAAAAGAAAGAAAAATGAGGTGTGCTGCTCTACCCTCAACTGTGTGTGTTCTCTCCAGGGCCCAGAGTTGTTCCATAACCTGGGGCGAGTAAGGAAGATCAGCAGTTCCTACATGGGGAGGAGATTGCAGACACAGGGGCCTTCTTAACAGATGAAGACAAAAGAGATGTGGGAGCTGAAGTAACCAACTTGAAACTGAACAGAAGGTGCCAATATTTACAGAGGAGGGATGATCAACCCTTGGTACAGCTTAGCAGGAACACTGGAGGATTTGCTAGCACCTGGAGTCCTTAAATTCAAACTAATACCTCTACCCTTTGACTGCTTAGGCCTGGCCCTGAGGGTAGCTGCCAAGGTGTTCACTATTTAAGACTGGTTTCAGAGGGGTAGCTGTGGTAGTCTATAGCAGCAAAAACAACAAGGAGTCCTTGTGGCACCTTAGAGACTAACAAATTTATTTGAACTAAGCTTTCGTGGGCTAGAACCCACTTGCATCTGATGAAGTGAGTTATAGCCCACAAAAGCTTATGCCCAAATAAATGTGTTAGTCTGTAAGGCAGAGGTGGGCAAACTACGGCCCGTGGGCCACATCCGGCCTGCGGGACCGTCCTGGCCAGCCCCGAGCTCCTGCCCTGGGAAGCTAGCCCCCGGCCCCTCCCCTACTGTTCCCCCTCCCCTGCAGCCTCAGCTTGCTCGCTCCACTGCCAGCTCAATGCTCTTGGCGCCGGGGCTGTGAACTCCTGGGGCAGCGCAGCTGCAGAGCCTGGCCTGACCCGGTCTCTGTGTTGCGTGGTGGTGGCGGCGGCGTGGCCTGGCTCCAGCTGGGTAGCACGGCTGTAGCACCACCAGCCACCAGTTCTCCAGGCAGCGCAGTGAGGCAGGGAGCGGGAGGGTTGGATAGAGGGCAGGGGAGTTTGGGGTGTGTGGATAGGGGTCGGGGGGAAACAGGGGGTTGAATGGGGGCAGGGATCCTGGGGGGCAGTCAGGAAGGAAGGGGTGTTGGATGGAATGGCAGGGGGAAGTCGGGACAGGGAGAAGGGTTGGTTGGATGGGGCGGGGCCTCAGGGGGGCCGTCAGGAATGAGAGGAAGGGTTGGATGGGGCAGCAGAGGTCCGGGGGATGGTCAGGGGACAGGGAGCTGGGGTGTGTGGATGGGGCAGGGGTCCCAGAGGGGCCATCAAGGAACAGGGGGATTTGGATGGGGCAGGAGTCCTGGGGGGGCAGATAGGAGGTGGGGGCCAGTGCAACCCTCAGGCCAAAAAGTTTGCCCGCCCTTGCTCTAAGGTGCCATAAGATTTCCTTGTTTCTGTTTAAGACTGGTTCCCCTTACCTAGCCTCTCAAGGGTTAGAAGGGCTGTCCAGACTCTCCATGAGTCTAACACTGGAGGTGGGGCCTGAGAGCAGCCACTGATGGCTCCAGCGAGGTGCTTACGTAGCCCCATCACTATACTATCTGAACACTGCTAATATTAGTGAAGATACCCTGCCAGTGTTGCGGGAGTGAGGAACTATTATCTCTATTTCACAAATGTGGAAACTGAGGCCGAATGACTTGGGCAAGGTCACAGAAGAAGAGAGTGGCAGAACCAGGGCTGGACCCTGCTCTGGTGAATCTGAAGCCAGTGCCTGATCTGTACAAATCTCTGACCCTCTTTCATCCCTGGGGTCCCCTGGCCACATTCCCAACAGCTCCTTGGTCCCTCTGTTCTCCCAGCCCTCCTCCACCCTATGCAGCAGATGGGGTCCCCACGCTAACCGCTACCCCTGGCAGAACTCCAACCCTCTAACACAGACCAACGTTCCCCACATGACTATCCTGACCTACAAAGCTCTGAGCCCCTGACATCTCTCCACTCTTCTTCGCAAACACCCCTGAATTTATCTACCCAAAGCTGCAGTGGCTGAGGGGAATACAATCATCCCCATTCCACACAGGGAAACTGAAGCACATAGCTAAAGGGCCAAAATGAATGGCCACTGTTGTTAGATGCTACCGGTGTGGTGCTCTGCTCTGTTTAATGTTGATACTAATCGGCTGCGTGCATGTGTTCCCTCTGTGTGCTGCCCCAGCTCTGTGCAGATAGCTGACACAGCAGATCCCGAGAGAACGCCCAATGCTCACAGACTCTAGTAAGGTACGAAGGCACGTCGGCCAGGTTTATTGTCGAAGAGAAACACAGTCTTCAGCTCCCCGGCAAATGAAGTCCAAGGTGCTGCTAAGGTGCGGCTAGCCAGTACTTATGTGCTCCCTGACAATGGACTTAGCTTAGTCAGTGGTGGGACTTTCCATTGCCCCCTAGGCTGGACAAAGATATTCACTCAGGGATGCATTTTTATACATAGGTACAAACAAGTTACACATCACTCCTGACCTACTGAGGTGCAACCCTTCTACGCAGCAAGGTACAACCCCTTTACGTAGTAAGGTGCCGCCTCTCACCTTGTACATGTTGGTTTGAACAAAACAACTCTATCCATCATATTACCCTTTTGGCCCTGTCATTGGGATGGGTCAGCTTGTTCCTTGTGTGTGGAATGTACAAGTATGCGAATGTTCTGATATCTGGTGTCCAGTACCTTTTAGGTATGTCTCTTTTTGCAGCATCAGCCCTTTCCTTGCCAGCTTCTGTGAGCAGGGCCTGCCTCTGGCTCACAGCTTAACTTTGCTTTATGTTAGCAAAGTCTTGACCATTACTTTAGTTCAGGTCTTAGGCCTCATACTGGGCCTCTGATACAAGGGTTTATGTCTAAGGCCTCCTCTTACTACATTCTCCCACTTTTTGTCTTTTTAAGGGGAGGATGTTTACCCATCATCCCGGAAAAGCATAATGCATGGACTAAAGATAACCCAGTGGGCTAAACACTGTTATGTGGTCATTTTATTTTACCATTTATACACTTATGCCCCATTTGTCTTTTTAGTTTGCACATTCCCACGTACGACTGATAGGCAGATTTTATTATTCAATTATTTTTTTAGTCCCTTATGGTGGGCCTGAGAATGTTAGGCCCGGGACCATGACTAAGGAATGTAGTATTATGATTGAGTTTTAGAGGCACTCCCAAATAATTAATATATATGAATTATATGGATATGGCGTATATATTTGTAGTGTGTATGGGCATATATGTATAGTATGTATGTATACATATGATACCACCTTGTATTCAAGCATAACCATGTTTTTTTAGTCTGATGTTGTACTTTGGCCCTTTTACTTTGGTGACACAGATAGAAACACACTCCCATTATGTCTAAGGCCTCCTCTTACTACAGCCACCTAGCAAAATTCTAGTGTGATTGATTTTGAAGAAAGTGCAACATTGGGTTTCAAAGAGAAATTTAGCTGCAATCTTCACCAAGACCCCAAAGAGAAATTCCTTCATTTGGAATCACAGAGCTCACAGTGTAGCTCAGCAGAAGGATTTGCTCACTGACCCTTCAAAACCACCCCATGGTCCCTCACCCTGGAGGTAACTTGCTCTGTAAGTAGGGCTGTTAGACAGCAGTAGATGCAGGCGTCCTGGCTTCTGCGCCTGTCTCTGGGCTGCAAGTGTGCTGTAGAGCAGTGGTTCCCAAACTGGGGTTCGCGAACCCCTGGGGGTTCGCAGAACGCTACAAGGAGTTCGCTAGAAAAATTTCACTAATGGCGGACAGAGAACCCTGGGCATTGGAGACAGCAGGTGGGACCCAGTTGCAGGGCAGACACCCCGAGCCCCAGGGAGAACGGGGCTGGGAAGTTGGGGCTGGCAGCCCAAGTCCCAGCGGTCAGCAGGGAAGCTGGCAGCCCGAACCCCAGTGCTCCGCATGGGGCTGACAACCCAAGCCCCAGGGAGAGCGGGGCTAGGCAGTTGGGGCCAGAAGCCCGAGCCCTGCCACCATCAGCGGGGGAGCCAGCATCCCAAACCCCAGCGCTCCCCATGCAGCGCTGGCAGCCCGAGCCCTGCCCCCGTCAGCAGGGAAGCCGGCAGCCCGAACCCCAGCGCGGGGCAGACCACCCAAGCCTCAGGGACAGCAGGGCCAGGCATTTGGGGCTGGCAGCCCGAGCCCTGCCCCCGTCAGCGGGGGAGCCGGCAGCCCAAACCTCAGCGCTCCCCATACAGGGCTGGCAGCCCGAGCCCCAGGGAGAGTGGGGCCGGGCAGTTGGGGTTGGCAGCCCGAGTCCCAGCGGTCAGCGGAGGAGCCGGCAGCACGAATCCCAGCGCTCTGCACAGGGCTGACAACCCAAGCCCCAGGGACAGCGGGGCTGAGCAGTTGGGGCTGGCAGCCCGAGCCCTGCCCCCATCAGCGGGGTAGCCGGCAGCCCAAACCCCAGCGCTCCCCATGCAGGGCTGGCAGCCCGAGCCCCAGGGAGAGTGGGGCCGGGCAGTTGGGGCCGGCAGCCTGAGCCCTGCCCCCGTCAGCGGTGGAGCCGGCAGCACGAACCCCAGCGCTCGGCGCGGGACTGGCAGGCTGAGCCCCAGAAGAGCGGGGCCGGGCAGTTGGGGCATCCATCACACTGAGGAAATTTAAACTTAAATCCCTGAAAATATTCATTTTTAGGAGGGGGTTCACGAGATTTCACAGTTTGTGAAAGGGGTTCGCGGGCTGTTAAAGTTTGGGAGCCACTGCTCTAGAGGTTAGAGTCGAGGCTGCAGACAAGAGAATCCACCATAGACATTTGGGGTGAGCATTTCAAATGCCAGTATGGATCAATGGATGACCCTGAGGTCTGTCATATTAATGGCCTGGATTTTATTCTGAGCTCTCCCAGAAGGAGCCTTGTGCAGCCTCAAAGTTACCTGATCTGTAAAATGGGGGAGAATGAGAGAGGTGTCCCCCCCCAATGTAGGATAGGAAGCTCTAGTCAATTATCAGAGCTGAGTGATACACATCAATATTAACAGCCAGCAGTAGAAGAGGACTCTTGAATTTATGTCCTTGTGGGTCCCAGCCAAGTGCAACTTCCCCAAACTATAGGGCCTTCTGTCTATCTTCAGCTATCGACTGGCCTGGCACGCAGAGCTTCCAGCAAGCCCTGGACTGCTCTCCAGGGCCAGCAATAAAGTTGAATGGATGGGACAAGTTTAGGAACTTGCACTTTGGGGCTGGACACTCGCCCTTAGCAGGGGTATCCCAATGATCTCGGCTTCAGGTGGACCCTTCCTCCCTCCTGATCTCTGTGCATATAAAAGTGCAGGCTGGGGAGTTCGCTGTATCGTAAATTTTTATTTTCAGTAAGTGTTGGGGCACTAGGAGGTTCAGAAGACTAGAATAAAACTAATGTGCCAATTTTTATAAAGGGTAAACGGGATGACCTGGCTAATTATAGGACTGTCAGTAATTCTGGGCAAGCTAATGGAGCAGCTGATGTGGGACTCAATTAAAAAAGAATTAAAGGAGAGTAATGTAATTAATGCCAATCAACATGGCCTTATGGAAAATAGATCCTGTCAAACTAACTTGATATCTTTTTTGATGAGATTGCAAGTTTGGTTGAGAAAGGTAACAGTATTGACATAGTAGACTTGGACTTCTGTAAGGCATTTGACTTGGTACCACATGACATTTTGATTAAAAAACTAGAACGATCTAAAATGAGCACGTCACACATTCAATGGATTAAAAACTGGCTAACTAATAGGTCTCAAATATAACTGTAAACGGGGAATCGTCATTGAGCAGCGGTGTTTCCAGTGGGATCCCACAGGGATTGGTTCATGGCCCTATGCTATTTAACATTTTCATCAATGAGCTGGAGGAAAACATAAAATCATCACTGATAACTTTTGAAGATAATACAGAAACTGGGGAAGTGGTAAATAATGAAGACAGGCCACTGATACAGAGCAATATGGATCTCTTGGTAAACTGGGTGCAAGCAAACAATATGCATTTTAATATGTCTAAATGTAAATATATATATCTAGAAACAAAGAGTGTAGGCCATACTTACAGAATAGGGGACTCTATTCTGGGCATCAGTGACTCTGGAAAAGATTTGGGGGTGAGCTCCCAGTGTGACACTGCAGCCAAATGTGATCCTGAGATGTATAAACAGGGAAATCTCGAATTGGAGCACAGATTTCATTTTATCTCTATATTTGGCATTGGTACGACTGCTGCTGGAATCCTGTATCCAGTTCAAGGAGGATATTGATAAATTGGAGAGGGTTCAGAGAAGAGCCACGAGAAGGAGTAACAGATTAGAAAACACGCCTTATGGGGATAGTCTCAAAGAGCTCCATTTATTGTCTTAACAAAGAGAAGGTGAAGGGGTGACTTGATTACAGTGTATAAATATCTACCTGGGCAACAAATATTTAATAATGGGCTCTTCAACCTAGCAGACAAAGGTCTAACTCCATCCAATGGCTGGAGGTTGAAGCTAGACAAATTCAGACTGGAAATAAGGTGTAAATCTTTCACAGTGAGAGTAATTAACAATTGGATCAACTTACTATGGGGGGGCAATGGGATTCTCCGTCACTGGCAATTTTTAAATCCAGATTGGATGTTTTTCTGAGAGATCAGCTCTAGGAATTATTTGGGGGAAGTTCTCTGGCCTGTGCTGATCAGGACATCAGACAAGATTTTATGTGTAGTTTCTTCTGGCCTTGGAATCTATGACTTTCATGATAAGAATGTTCACATTTCAAAACAGGTCCTTTGGCAGAGCTGTATCTGGAGAAGATGCCTTTGGTCAAATGAACTCAACTTTGCATCACAATCTCCACCCCAGCCATTGACCCAGAAGCTGATCTGCCTGTGTATGTGGATTTCAGAGAGGATGCAAGCTTCAGCTTTAAACAGAACCCATGTTGCAAGTTTAACACAGGTGCAGCTATCACTGCCCCAGGATGGAAAGCCCCCTGGAATCCCTCATTTCCAAAGCAGACTGTACGGCTGGCACTTCCATCATATCACAATCTTTTAAACTTTAATTGAATAAAATATGGTAGGAATCTCCCAAAATACAACTGATGAACTGACCAACAGGTGGCACTAATTCCCATAGTTCTTCCCACTTCCCTGCTCCAGGGTGTGGGCAGTGGGTGTGATTGGGCTCCAGCTGTCTGCAGTCTAGGGGAGGGTGTTAATTACCTGGGGCAACTGTGAGCTGGCTTTAGGTGCAGGGTATAAAAGGCCCCAGAGCTAGTGTTTCATTTCATGCTGGGTTTGCTGCAGGCAGGCAGGATGGGGTACAGAAGTGGCCTGGGCTTTGCTGTTCTGTGCTGGGCGGTCAGTGGGGTGACCTGTTATAATCCCTGGGATTTCTCTAGGAGAGACTCAGCCATCTGGAGACCCAACCTCAGGGTTGAGACCCCTCAAAGACAACCCCATGTACCTTCTCTTGCCCAGCCCTACCCCTGGGCTCGGGTTGATGCTTCCCAGCTCCGGGCTGTGTCCCCGCTGCAGCCTGTCACAGTGCAGTGTGAGGAGGCTCGGATGGTGATCACTGTGCACAGGGATCTGTTTGGGACAGGGCGACTGATCAAAGCTGCTGACCTGAGCCTTGGCCTGGCTGCCTGCCGGTACACGTCCCTTAATGCTGCAGAGAACACAGTGACCTTTGAAGCTGGGCTCCATGAATGTGGCAGCACCTTGCAGGTAAGGCAGCTTCATACAAGCTAGAGCACCTGTGAGTAAGGTGAGCCTCATACCCTGTCCCATCTGTGCTTTGTTAGGTGGGATAAATGGGGAGTAAAGGCAATCTTGGGGTAAAGGCACCAAAGGGTGGGATTAACTCTGGTCCTCCTTTGTGGATGCTGCATCATAATCCCTAATGTCACCTGTCCCACAACAATCCTGAGCTGTGCTTTTAAAGCAGTGCCCAAAAATAGGGTGGGGAGGGATGCTTGGTAGCACAATGTGACTTCCCCTCTGGACACAGGCTATAAATTTTGCTTAGGCTGGAGTAGGCCTGGTCCTGTGAGACACCAGAAAACCCAAGCAAATGCACTGATAGGTTGTGATCCCTGGTGCCCCATAAGGAACAGGGGTAAGTGAATGACTCCTCCATGCCTGGCCAGGTCTGAGTTGGAGAGCAGGAACCTGGCACATGTCACTCTATTAGCTTGAGGTTTCCTTGTCTAACACTTCACTCACAATAGTGACCTTCTAGAGGGATTGATCTAGTGTGTGTCTAAATTCAAAGAAGTTCTTACTTGGCATTGGCATCTTGAGGGGTCAAACAGCACTGAAGACACCGCAACTTGGCTTTTTAACTTGCATTAGCAGCTCAGCTAAAATTTGTAGAGGAGCCTGGGGTTGAATCTGAGCTGCAACCTGGATTAAAATCAGATGTGCCAGATCTTCTCTGCTATTTGAACCCCAGTTAGCTCACCCGAGTTAAGAACACTGCTTTTATTTGTAGTTTTAGCTGTACCTTTAGAGAAGTACATGGCGGTGTGGACAGGAGCACCTGGATCTCACCTAACTTTCTGCCACATCTCTGATGCCCAGTGCTGTGGGAGGCTGTAGGCCAGTGTAGTATTGGCTAGGAAACCTAAGTCTCTGGGTCATCTCTTGAGGTACCACCATGTTGATCCGCTTTCCCTGTTTGCAATTGTCGTGGTCAAAGACACCCATGCATTGATTTTAGTTTACAGACTCAAGCCTGAGGCCAGTTTATTGACATGCATACCAGTGCACTGGGGTGCAGTCCGAAGACTGACGCACCTAGGACCGCTTGCAGGTGGCTTTTATTTCATTAAACTGCAAGCAAAGGACAAACAATACGTCATGAGTTAAGAAATTGGGGTTGGGGTCAGTCCCCCCTTTCCTGGCACCTTCCTTATTTTCCAAGAATTGGGTGTCTTATTTGGGTATAGGGGCGCTTGGTGGTTTTTTCCCCCAGGGGTGGTACTTGGCACCAGTTTAGTGGTATTTTTCATCCGGGTACATATTTTCTGGGGTGTTATGGGTACAAGGGGGTTAACCTAGGACGTTCAAAGAGGATACATGATTGGCTAATTTTGCAGATAGCTGGAATTACAGGAGAAATTGGCATTTGCAAAAGCAATTTCTTCATACAAGCAGTTATTATATTTTATAAACTTGCGGTTATTAGGTTGCTGAGGCCTTTACCACTGTTACTTTCTCCCTCCTCTGGTCATGACCCTTGACCAAGTTTGGCAGGGAATTGTACAGCTTAGTCCTGTACTGAGCCTCTGTCAGAGGGTCTGAATTTGGACCTTCGGTGTTACTCAGGTTATTAAAAGGAAGGCCCCCCAGTTCTATTTTCCCACACAATGCTAAGAGATGGTTGCAACCAACTGTTGGACCTTCCCCACCCCTCCCCCCAACATTTTCCCAATATGTGACTCTCTATGGGAGAGTCCCTATAACAATAGGCCAGGACAGCTGGATTAATCCTTGCTCAGGGAAAGATGGCTGACGGCATAAGGAAGTGCCCAGTAGGAGCTAGATTCTTGCAACTTCTGAAGTGAATTAATCTTCACTGTAGGAGAAAAGATGATTACCTGTAGGAAAGACAGTGCTAGAAGCAGATGCTGCAATGACCAGAGATGTGTAGAACCAGGGCCTATGGTACCCATCCGTATTGACCTGGCTGGCATTCTATGGAATGAGCTCTAAAAACAATGTTTCTATTACCTTACAACCATGGTTGTACATGTATTGAAAGACTTTTCCATTAATAGGAAATGTCTCTCTTGGTCTTGCTGAACCTAGTGGTTTTGAATGTCTGTATGCTGCTAACCCTTCCATGTCTGATTCTTCCCAGATGACCTCAGACTCCCTAGTTTACAGCACAAGCCTGAACTATAACCCCACCCCTGCCAGCAACCCAGTGATCCTGAGAACCAATCCGGCTGTGATTCCCATTGAGTGTCACTATCCCAGGTGAGTGTCTGAAATACTTGGATCCCTCCCTCCCATTCAGTTCTTGTTGTTGGATCTGGCTCAGTGACTGAGGTTTGCTCTTCTCACAGGAAGGACAATGTGAGCAGTAAAGCCATCAAGCCAACGTGGGTTCCCTTCAGCTCTACCCTGTCTGCTGAGGAGAGGCTGGGTTTCTCCCTGCGCCTGATGAATGGTAGGTGGGTGAGAGGAGACTTCAGGGGAGCCCTGCCCTGCTTGCCGGTCTGTCCTGCTCACTGTGAGCTTGCCTTCCAGATGACTGGAGTGCTGAGAGACCCTCCAATGGATTCCAGCTGGGGGAGGTCATGCATATACAAGCTGATGTCAGCACTAGGAACCATGTGGCTCTGAGGCTCTTTGTGGACAGCTGTGTGGCCACCCTGACCCCAGACAGGGACTCCTCTCCCCGCTATGCTGTCATTGACTTCAATGGGTAAGAGCTGGGAGCCCTTTCTAGTCTAAAACAAGACCGATCAGGGACTCTCACTGACCCTTGGTTCTTGTGTCTAGCTGCCTGGTGGATGGGAGATCAGATGACACCACCTCAGCCTTCATATCCCCCAGACCCAGGCAGGACACGCTGCAGTTCATGGTGGATGTGTTCAGGTTTGCAGGAGATGCTAGGAACTTGGTGAGCTCCCAGATTTCTGTTCCAAGTTGGTGGTTTTTTTTTTCTCCCCCCACTCCCCTCCCCAGGCTAAGCAGGTGTTGGTGTCCCCTGGGATGGTCCTAACCCTTCTTCCCACTTCCCCTCCAGATCTACATCACCTGCCATCTGAAAGTCACTGCAGCTGAGCAAGCCCCAGATCCCTTGAACAAGGCTTGTTCCTTCTACAAAGCAGGCAACATGTGAGTAGACTAGAACCCCACCAGGGGAGTGATAGGCAGCCTAGAACAAAACACTTCACTGTAGATGATTATTCCTGTTCTGTTGCAGCTGGTCTCCAGTGGAAGGCACCAGAGACATCTGCAGGTGCTGTGAGACTGGGAACTGTGGGCTGGCTGGACAGTCTGGGAGAGTCAGACCTCTGGACAGATGGCCAGGGAGGCGCTTCCAGAGAGATGTGGCCTCCAGGCATGGTAGGATCTATATAATTGGAGTTAATAGGTTGCTATGTGGGGTGTTTAGGTTTTTCCCAATAAAAAGGGGGGTCTGCTAGCTGAGCTGAAGGTCCATGGGTTGTCTTTATCCACATTGTGAGAATGAAAAGCCACACAGATGCAATTTCTCTTCCCTCAATACAGGTGACTCCTTAGTGAGGGAAGCTGAGGCTGATGTTGTGGTAGGACCCCTATTCATCACTTATGCCTATCGGGGATCCAGGAATCTTGTGGAAGAACAAATGGAAGTAGGGAAGGCAGCATCTCCAGGTACCTAACTTGTACAGCAATAGTTTATGCACCTTCAGGGTATTGGGCCTGTTGTAAAAGGTGAAAACTCCCTCCAACCACAAGGCTCAGCCCTGCAACCCACCTCTTCAAGGGAACACCAAGTAAACAGCTTTGCCAGGACAAACCTATGGGCCTGCCAAACCAGTGGGGAGGACAGGAAAGGAGCTAACTAGAATCCAGGGGTGTTCTCCACCCTCCACTCCTGACTCCACCC
The DNA here is from genome assembly GCF_013100865.1 of Trachemys scripta elegans. Lineage (NCBI taxonomy): Eukaryota > Metazoa > Chordata > Testudines > Emydidae > Trachemys > Trachemys scripta. Next base: position 48,026,794 of record NC_048307.1, read on the forward strand.
CCAGCTGGGTTGAAGCACTAAATTGGTCAGGACCAATTTATAATCTGGGTGGCTTGTAGGAGACAGATATTTCCTGCTAAACTCCAGGAAGTTATGACCCCCACATAACCAATACAGTGACCTTAACAGAGGGCTAGAATTAGAAGGGAACATGTTAATCCTATGACCCTATTGTAATTTTACAAGGTGGGAATCTGATCCATGTCTTGGATGTCAATACACAAATCCAAGGAGTATGGGGAATAAACAGAACTGGTGGCATAAGTACATAAACTAAACCATGATTTAATTGTCAGACTTGATGGGATAAATATCATGACTGGAACATAGCTATAGATGGATACAGCTCTTTCAGGAAGGACAGGATTAAAAAAAGGAGACATTGTCCATTCTTGATGTACATGTCTCCTAAGATCCAGAAGGTGATTAGGCAGAGACTTTAAACTGATCTGCCTCAAGATCATATCATGGGGCTGGGGGGGGGGGGTCTATTGTAGACACCTAAATCAGAAAGAGGTGGATGAGGCATTTCTAGGACATATAGAAATATCAAAACATAAGACCTGGTGATAATGGGGGGCGGGGACTATTCTAAAATGTATTGGACTACCCAAACAGCAAAACCTAATTCTCCCAACACGTTCTTAGAATGTAGTGGGGACAACTCTTCAGTTTCGAGAAGTAACTGGGGGAGAGCCATCTGAAACTTCATCCTGACCAACAGGGAGGCATTCGTAACCAATCAGAAGGTGGAAGGCAATTGGGGTGGAAGTGATCATGCAATGATCTTTTGCAAGCATAAGACAAGAGCAGTAACATCAAGACAATGGACTTCAAAAAAGCAGACTTTAATAGATGGGTAGGGAAAGGTCCCAAGGGAAGAAAACTTAAGGGGAAAAGTAATTCAGGTGAGCTAGCAATTTATCAAGGAGGAATATTACAAGCACAACTGCAAACTATCCCAATTTAAAGGAAAGATAGAGTAAGGCCAAGATGGCTCCATCAAGAGCTCTTCAATTACCTGAATTAAAAATGCTGAGTACAAAAGAATAGCATAAGCATGTAGGGACAAAATCAGACTGTCACAAAATGAGTTACACCTACCAAGGGACATAAAAGGCAATGAGCAATTCTGCAAATACACTAGGAGTAAGACTAAGGAAAGGACCTACCCTTTTCTTAGTGGGGTGGAGATCTAATAATGGATGACATCAAGAAGGCTGAGGTGTCTAGTGCCTATTTTGCTTCAGTCACCATTTAAAATGGGTAACAGTGACCAGATACTCAACACCACTATTAAGGTGGAAGGAACACAAGACAAAGTAGCTAAAGAACAGAAGAGAGAATTTAGATGTATTCCAGTTGGGAGTAGATCATCCTAAGGAACTAGCTGAAGCAATCTCTGAACTCTGTGATGATCTCCTGGGAACACAGAGGATGAGTGAGGTCCCAGAGGACTAGAGAGGTGCAAATGTAGTACCTAGCTTTTAAAAAGGGGAACAGAAGGCCTGGGAAATCAGACCAGTCAGTCTCACTTTGTTACTTGGAAAGGTATCGAACAATCAGTTTGTAAGCACCTAGAAGACAATAGGGTTATAGGGAGTAGGCAGCACAAATGTATCAAGAACAAATCATGTCAAACCAATAACAGTCAAAAAAGGAAATTACTGGCCTAGTGGTGCTAGAGGTGGGGGAAGCAGACATGTTGGGAGTGGATACACTTTTTAGTAATCCTTTGACAGGTCCAATGAGTCTTGTAAGTAAACTAAGGAAGTGCATGTAGATGAAACTGCTATAACTGGGTTCACAACTGGTTGAAAGATGGTACTCAGTAATTATCTATGGTCTGTTGTGAGGCTGAGGGTGTATTTAGGGGGTCAGTCCCTGGGTCTGGTACTAGTCAATATCCTCATTCTCCCTTTAGATGAGGGGTGAGTGTATTAAATTTGTGGCTGACACCTTGAAACTCCTCTCAGCTTGCACTCTGGAGGACAGGATAAGAATTCAAAATTGACTGGAGAACTCAAGATGAAGGTCAAAGAAGTGCTAAGCACAACACTTAAGAAGGAAAAATCAAATGCCTGACTACAAAAGAAGGAATAACTAACGCTTGCTTATGTATGATGCAAACACCCACCAATATTGACTTCACTAAAGCTGGAAAAACATCTAGTTCCCATTCTAACCACAGATCTTTCCTACAGGCATGGAAGAGACTCCTGGGCTGGTGTTTGGGCTGAGCTTGGTGGCTGCTGCTATTGGTTTGGCCTCCATGACTCTGACCATCTGCTTCATCTACAAAAACCACAGCCGTGCAATGGCTGGTGCTATCATGTGACTTGTACCTTGTCATATAAAATAAACCCATAAATGGACTTGAGTCTGGTCAGTACTGATTTCTTAATGGGTGAGTGATGCTGTCTATTCTGTGGGGGTAACTCAACCAGCTGGTCCTCTCATGAACTGAGACTGCAGTGCTTGTGAATAGTCAGTGGGGGTTGAGTGCAGCATTAGCCTCTCCTGGCAATGGAGTTGAAGGACATAAAGACACACCGTGTAGAGGTCAAGCATAGGAGTTTATTGCACACAGTGCTGATGGAGTGTCACCTTGCTTATTAGGCTCAGACACTGTCAATCAGTTGATTACAATAGAATGTTTTTATTTCCATGGATGGGGGAAAGTGATGGGGTAGGCAGTTCCATACCCCAGGATAGGTTTTGCAGCAAGACAAACAGCACATTAGCCAATGGTTAAAAGGTTACATAAGGTCTCTGCCCATGGTCTCAAGTTAGCATGTTAACATTTTAGCAAAGTATTAAATGTTAGTATAAAATATGTATCAAATTCTGATTTGGGGTCCATAGGAATGGAGCAACTCCTTTGATTGTCCAACAGTACATTCCTAGGGGTTAAAGCAAAAAAACAGTGAAAGTACATGACAATACTGATGTCTTAAGGCAGGGCATTGGTCTCAGGGCATCCTTCCACCTCCCTTCCCAATCTTTATACGGATGTGTGCCAATTTTTCATAAACTCAAGGTTGGATCTGTGGTAAGAACATTCCCTACAGAAGAGACTGACACAATAGAAACAGGGATCCTTTGTTCAATCTGAAACATTGGATGAAACATAATTATTCAGTTATTGCTTCAACATCTGGCATTTCTACTGACCAAGCATATCTTAGCAAAGGCAATGTTATCTTGTTTACCCCAGCTTTCTCTTAGCTGATCACTATTAGCTAGGCCTCTGGTCTCTTGACCATACTCTGGACTTTGGGTCTAGAAAAGAGCTGGCACAATCTATATACCAGATTGTTATATAAAATGCACATGAATTTTAATCCTTCAGGAGTTGAGCTGTTGGCAGTGTGAAATGTTGGCAGTGCTGTTCTGAACTTCTTGGAATCTAACACCTGCCACCTGTAGCCAAAACCAGTCTCCCAGTCATGACTCCCTCAGCACTGGCCTGTTTGCAGAAGGCTGAGTCACCAGTGGCAACAGCCAGAGTGCTGAGAACCGATCTAACATCATGCCTATCCTAGATATCAAGATGTAAATTCCATCTTGAGGGGAGATAGCCACACTATTTTTAGCTCACTGCCTCACTATGTAACAAGTGGGTTACACTAGCACCTCACAGTACCCCACTAAACAATTTTATTTTGAAGTTGGCAAGATCAGACTAGTGCAGATAAACCTCCACCAGCTAGAATTGACACCTTGTAAAGTCTAGTGTAGCATGGAGGCTATTGCTAATGAGAACAGCTACCAATGGACCAAACTCATCCCTGCTGTAACTACAGTGGCCAGGCATTAGTCATAATCCTAGCCCTGGGGTGGTTCAGTAGGGCTTGCCTTGTTTATACAGTGTCCTAGCAAACATCACTTAAACAACCTCCTGCACTCTATCTGGATTGATCAGAAAACTCTGCTGCTTGACATCCCTTACATTGTGGGGAAGGGACTCTGTAGCTGTGCTCTGATGACCTCTGTAGGTTGGAAAGTCATGTTACAGTGAAAACTGCCAATGCAGGGGACAGAGCTGGCCCTAAGTGGGTGCATAGAGAGCAGGAGCACTGATGGCACCAGTAATGTTGGGGTGAAGGATACCAGCAGCTATGAGGTGTGTTCCTATTGGGGAGATGTGGAATAGGAAATAAGCCTGTGTGCCTCTTCATAGAGCTGTGCTGCTGTGGGGAACACTATGGCCTTGTCTACATCGAACAGTTTTGTTGACAAAAAATCAGCTTTTGCAGACTTGTTCTTCCTGTCAATGTAACTCCCCTGCAATGGCAACATAATAAACCACCTCGATGAGTGGTATAGTGCTTCTGTCAGTGTAGTTAGGGTGATGGAGTGACAGTGTAGATACTGTTCCTTGCATCAGCTGACTGTCATTCTTGTCAATTTCATGGCTCCACTGAAGTCATGCAATTAACAAGAAAGCCAGTTTCCCCAGGCTGGCTGCTGCCAGGTCTCCACTCCAAGCCAGGCTGCCATCCTGGCTTCAGCTGCTACCTGGGCTCCCCACTGGGAGCCCTACAGCTCCCCAGAGTCCCTGTTAGGAGCATGGCAGCCAGCTCAACTCCAAGTGTGGATCTCTCTTCAAGAAGCCCCAGGCAGCCACCTTCCCCTGGCTGGGAGCACAGAGGTGAGAAGCCCTGGCTCTGTCCCCCAGGTGGGCCCCTCTCCAGTTGGTAAAAGTGATCCTGGTGAGGACATGTACCACCAACAGGAGGAGGATAACGTGAACAGCAGCCACAGTGGTAATTTAATGCAGTGGCTGTAAGTTGACCTAACATAGGTCCACTTAAGCTGTCTACACTACAATCTTAAGTTAATGAAGCAGCAAATGTTGTGGTGTGTGCAAAGGGTGGAGTTCTTCCATAAACTAGGGCAATTGAGAAGACTGATTTGGCCCAAGAGGGGGAAGAGATAGCGGACACAAATCATGTAATCTGCCAGGCAAAGGCATAACTAGATCCAAGGGCTGGGAGGGGAACTAACCAAATTCACACTGGGCAGACGCACTGTCTCTTACTGGGGGGAGTGATGAATCATTGGTAAAGCTGAGCAAGGGCTGCTGTCATGTGGGGTCCTTACATCAAGATTAACACCACTGCCTTTGGTCTGGAGCTGATGAGGCTTTCACTACACAAGGCTATTGCCCTTAGGCTACGTCCTCACTATGGGGGGGGGAGGTTGATTTAAGATACGCAAATTCAGCTACGCGAATAGCGTAGCTGAGTTCGACGTATCCGAGGCGACTTACCCCGCTCTGAGGACGGTGGCAAATTGACCTCCGCGGCTCCCCCATCGACGGCACTTATTCCTACCTCCGCTGGTGGAGTACAAGTGTCGATTTGGGGATTGATTGTCACGTCCCAATGAGACGGGATAATTCGATCTCCGAGAGATTGAGTTCTACCCGCCGATTCAGGCGGGTAGTGAAGACATAGCCTGAGTCTCAAGAGGCTGCCAAGTGTCTAGTCTACACTGGCAGTGCTTTAATGGCAGAGCTCTCCCAGTGCTCCAAATCACCTGCACAAGGGGTGAAGCTACCAGTGCTGGTGCACGGTCTACACTGGTGCTTTACAGCACTGAAGCTCCAGTGAACTTAAAACTGGAGGTGTTTTTTATGCTGTTCCCTATTGCCATGCTACCAGGGTATCTCACTAACATGAGGGAAGATATCCTGACATACACAGGCACCAACTTTCCAAGGTGCTGGGGGATACTTGATGCCATTCTACCCCTTCCCCCAAGGCCCCATACCCACCCCTGCTTCACACCCGCCTTGCCTCTTCCTGCCCAGTTCCACCCCTTTCCCTGAGCATGCTGCATTCTCACTCCTCCCTCCTGCATGCTGCAGAACAGCTGTTCATCGGAGGTGTCGGGTGGGAGGCAGAGGCACTGATCCATGGGGTGTGCTGGTGGGCAGGAGGCACTAGGTGCTTAGCCCCCACCATTTTTTTCCTGTGGGTGTTCTAGCCCCAGAGCACCCACAGAGTCAGTGCCTCTGCTGACACAAGATGGGGGGAAGAAATTTTTATCCCTAGCTTACAGCTTTGGAAACTGAGGCATAGAGAGGCTGTGACGTTGTTGTGGTCACCCAAGAATATGGTGGCAGAACCAGGAATTTAACCATCAGCTGGTGAGTCCAAAGCCAGTGCTTCAACCACAAGAACACCCAACTACCCTGCTGAAGGTCATGAGCAGGGTTCTGTGCACACACTGCCCTCAAAAGAGCAGAGCTGGCTCTATCCGCTGACCATATTCCTGACAGCCCCTCTGTTCTCCCAGCCTTCCCACACCCGGTGCTGCCGAGATACTGACTGCTCAGGTTTCAGAGTAGCAGCCATGTTAGTCTGTATCCGCAAAAAGACCAGGAGTATTTGTGGCACCTTAGAGACTAACAAATTTATTTGAGCATAAGCTTTTGTGGGCTACAGCCCACTGCTCAGCTGCCTCCAGGACAACTTTAACCTTCTCACCATTCCTTATGCTTTCAACACAGCCCTATGTTCCACTCTAGACAGCTCCCAGCCCCTGACATCTCTCCACTCTGCCTCCTAAACATGACTGCATTTATCTACCCAAAACTGAAGTTAAGGAGGGGGTGTGTAATCATCCCCATCTCACACAGAGGAACTAAGGCATGGTGACAAAGGGCCAAAATTAGTGGCCACTTACCTAAAGTCCCATGTAAGTGATTTTGGAGAAAAAAAAAAGAAGCAAAATTTGGTTTTAAAGAGAAATTTAGCTGTGGCCTTCATGAAACTGGCCACAGCGAAATTCCATCATGTGGAACCATAAAATGCCCAACTGTGATCGGCATCCATTTTAATGCAAGCCCTTTAGAACCAGCCCATGGCCCTCTGCCCAATCAGCTAATCCACTGTGTAAGTGGACTGTTCAATGGTTTGTTAGACAGCAGTAGATTCAGGCTGCCTGGTTCTGTGCCTGTGTTGGGAATGGAAGTGTTCTCTAGTGGTTAGAGCTGTAGCTACTGACAGAACAACCAAGCACATGCTTCAGATGTTTGCTTCAACAAACAGCCTGGCTCAGTGGATGACACTCATGTCTGCCATATTAATGACCTAGATTTTAATGTGACCTTTCCCAAGAGGACCATTGTGCAGCCTCTTGGTGACCTTACCTGTAAAATAGGGGAGAATGAGACCTGTCTCCCCTAGTGCATGCAGAGGAAGCTACAGTCAAGTATAAATACACATAAATATGAACAGCCATCACTGGAAGCAACAAGTCTTGAATTTACAGTCTCCTGGGCCCAGTTCTTCCAAGGTATTTAGGCTCCTAACTTCCATTGAGCCTAACTACCTTTGAGGAGTTGGGTCATGGTTCCCAGCCCTGTGCACTGTCCCCTGGTTGAAAGAGGAGTCCTGGGTTTATCTGTGTATACGGGCACGGCCTGCGGGGCTCACAGAAAACCCCTGGGCCCTTCCGCAGAACCAGAAACAAAACAGAATGATTTTGGATAGGCTAAGTTTTGGAACTTGTTCTTCGGACTGGACATTAGCCCTCAGCAGGGGTAGCCCAACAATCTCCATTTCACATGGATCCCACCCCAATCATTTCCTAGCAGTGCAAAAATATCATGATAAGGCTGTTCAAACAGGATACTCAACATTTAAAACCAGGCCACTTGGGAGAGCTGTAGCTGGAAAACCCTTTGGTCAAATGAACTCAAGTTTGCATCCCAAAATGCATCTCAGCCACTGAACTAGAATGCCAGTTTGGGAGCTGATCTGACTATCTAGGCCAAGTTCAGATCCTATTGGGATCCAGGAAGCCTGTCCACTACTAAACGACCTCCTTCCAGCCTAAGGGGGGGATCCACAGGACCTGGAAGCCAAATGATTCCAGGGGACAACTAATGAGATAACAGGGATAGGAGTGAGGTGAAAAGGTCAAAAGAAGGGAACCAGACGGGACACTGGGCAGATAACCCAACCAAGTTCAGATAAGAGGCAAAATTCAGAGACCAGGAATTTAAATAGAGATTGTGTTACAAACTTAACCATGATGTAGCAATCACTGCTCCATGGTAAAAATCCCCTTTGGCATTGAGCATCAGCACTGCAGACTCTGCACAGCCGATATTTCACATCCACATCAAAATGTTTCAGCCTTTAATTGAATGAAACATCACAAGAATCGCCCAGAATACAACTGATGAACTGACCAACAGGTGGGGCTGATTCCCATTGGTCCTCCCATTTCCTTGCTTCAGTGATGGGTCGTGGATGTGATTGAGCTCCAGCTGCCTGCCGGCTAGGGGAGGGTGATAATTACCTGGGGCAGCTGTGAGCTGGCTTTAGCTGCAGGGTATAAAGGGCCCAGAGCAGCAATTTTTCTCCATGCTAGGTTTGCTGCAGGCAGGCAGGATGGGGTACGGAAGTGGCCTGGGCTTTGCTCTCCTGTGCTGGGTGGTCAGTGGGGTGACCTGTTACAATCCCTGGGATTTCTCTAGGAGAGACTTGGCCATCTGGAGACCATCCCCCAGGGCTGAGCCCCCTCGCAGAAATGCCCATGTGCCCTCTTTTGCCCAGCCCTACCCCTGGGCTCGAGTTGATGCTTCCCAGCTCAGGGCTGTGTCCCTGCTGCAGCCTGTCACGGTGCAGTGTGAGGAGGCTCAGCTGATGATCACTGTGCACAGGGATCTGTTTGGGACGGGGCGACTGATCAAAGCTGCTGACCTGAGCCTTGGCCCGGCCGCCTGCCAGTACATGTCCCTTAATGCTGCAGAGAACACAGTGACTTTTGAAGCTGGGCTCCATGAATGTGGCAGCACCTTGCAGGTAAGGCAGCTTCATATAAGCCAGGAGCTTCCTATTTGTGTGGATTAAAAAGGGTAACAGTACTGTGCAGGGCCTTGGCTCAGTTACTGACCAACTGGCTATTTCTCTTTTTGGGGGAAAGTGGGGGGGTGTCTCTTTCTTAGTCTTCAGTCTCCTTATAGTTGAGAATTATTTCACGTGTTCCAAAAGCAGGCTTAAGAGCATGCATGGGGAGGGAGCTGTGGTGGTGTTGTCAGATTTCACCACTGGACACTTGTGCCTAGTCCAAGCCTGGGAATTTTACTGCCAGTAAAGCAGAGTTTGGCACCCTGAATTCTCTGAGCTCTGCAGAGATGGTAGACAGGAAGGGGGCAGCTGAATGTGTTTCTGTACTCTGGTAGCTCAATTTGAGTAGTGATGTGAGTATGTTGTACTTGGGGGTTACTCTGGTTTCCTCTGTGCCTATTCTAAGGCAAGTGCCACAGTCAGCAGAGTCATGCAAAAGAGGTCACTATGGTAGCTCCAGTATTCTGATGGCTGCTCCAGCAGAATGAGTGCAGGAACCACTTATTGAAAGACATGCCCACTTCCTGTGGACTAGAGAACTGTCTTCAGCTGAGAGCTGTTAAGCTCAATATTAACTACTTCCCCTTAATCTGTCCAATGTCCCCTCTTTCCAGATGACCCCAGACTCCCTAGTTTACAGCACAAGCCTGAACTATAACCCCACCCCTGCCAGCAACCCAGTGATCCTAAGAACCAATCCGGCTGTGATTCCCATTGAGTGTCACTACCCCAGGTGAGTGACTGAGATGCTCAGGTCCCCTCCCTCCCATTCAGACCCTGTTGTGGGATGTGGCTCAGTGACTGAGGTTTGCTCCTCTCACAGGAAGGACAATGTGAGCAGCAAAGCCATCAAGCCAACATGGGTTCCCTTCCACTCCACCCTGTCTGCTGAGGAGAGGCTGGGTTTCTCCCTGCACCTGATGAATGGTAGGTGGGTGGGAGGAGACCTCAGGGGAGCCCCACCCTGCTTGCCTGTCTGTCCTGCTCACTGTGAGCTTGTCTTGCAGATGACTGGAGTGCTGAGAGACCCTCCAATGGATTCCAGCTGGGGGAGGTCATGCATATCCAAGCTGATGTCAGCACTGGGAACCATGTGGCTCTGAGGCTCTTTGTGGACAGCTGTGTGGCCACCCTGACCCCAGACAGGGACTCCTCTCCCCGCTATGCTGTCATTGACTTCAATGGGTAAGAGCTGGGAGCCCTTTCTAGTCTAAAACAAGACTGATCTGGGACTCCCACTGACCCTTGGTTCTTGTGTCTAGATGCCTGGTGGATGGGAGATC
>NC_048307.1:48046538-48091954 GCF_013100865.1 Trachemys scripta elegans
GTGGATTTTTGGAGAGGTAGTTGGAAAAGCAATTACTTGCAGTTTTAATGTGTTCTTCCTCTTGTAGGATTCTCTTCTACAGCTGGGCTGATCTCTGTGGCAGCTGCCATTGCACTGGCCTTCATTACTCTGGGGATACTTGTATATAGAAGATGCAGCCGTTCTAGTGCCTGAGCAGTCACCTGCCTTGTACCTTCTGTCTAATGGAAATAAATTCAGTGAATTGAGTCTGGTCCATGACTTATTCTTAATGGGCAAGGGAGATGCCTTCACACCATTTCCTTCCCCACAGAAGGGAATGGTGTGGTTGATGCACCAACCATGTCATGGACACACCACTGGGCTCCACAAGGAGAGATCACATGAGGGTGAAGAGAGCAGAGCTTCCTGCCTTCAGGTTCCAAGAGTCTAATGGCTGGTATCTCTCATAAGCAAATGGCAGGGCATTTCCCTCCTTCTGACTTGGCAGCTGTAACCATTACAGGGCTCTAGCACTAGAGAGAACACACATTTCTCCCCCCCCCAGCCACTCTGCCCTCTGAGTGAAACAGACTCAATGAGAGTTCCTCCTGATTCCATTACTAGACTTGGGTGAGGCTCTAGGATAACTTCCCCTGATGCTTCTGTTTAAAGTGAGAAGCCAAGTTCTTCTTACCATAGACTGAAATCACCTCTGTTGTGAATTCTTTGGGATTAAGTTAGATATGGTTGTGTAGGCCACCCTTCTACTGGTACCACAGGGCTAGGCAAAGATCGTCTAAAAATCATTTCTGCTCATGCTCTGGGGCATGACCTGCAGATCAGGGAACCCTGTTCCACACTGATGGTACAACCATGGCAGCTTCTACTCAAACCCAAGTCTAAAGGGCTTTGCTATCTCTACCACTGTATAGAACACATCCCACCCTTCTGCATGATAGCATGTTTTTTGTTCAAACATCTCTCCTGCACACACAAGAAGCACTGTCAGCAGGACCAGCATACGGAGCAGCTTAGTGTGTGTTCCCAGAAAAAGCTCTCTGCAGCAGTGCTTATTCAGCCTCTCCCATGTGATGCTGAAGCTGGTGGGCAAGGTAGTGGGGCAGGAGCAGCCCCTCTTTCCTCCAACACACACACAGCTTTTTGTGTGGCCCTTGTAGACTTGCTGTGGATCTGCAAGTAGAAGGGACTCGGAGCTAGCAAGGTGCTGACAGGGGCTGTCCAGGGTCAGAGCACCTCATATATAGTATCAAGTGTCTCGGGAGGCAGGGGAGTGCTGACCCCCTCTCATACAAGGATGGAAAGAGACACAGGATCATTAAGTGAGATTGCCCAGGAAGGCATTGGCACAATGTGGAACTTAACCTTCATCTCTTGCATGCCAAGGTGGTATCTCAACCATCAGACCATTGCTTTCCAGCCTGTATTTCCATGGTCCCTCTGTTCTTCTCCCCCCTGCCTAGCTGAGCTCCAGCCCCTCTGTTGTGGGCAAATTTCCCCTGCCTCTGACATAATTCCAGCCCTGCCACAATTACCCCAGCAAACTCTGGGTCCCTCACTTGGGAAGCTCCAAGGCCCTGACATCCCTCAAATCCCCCTTCTTTCTTCACACTCCGCTTGTTTCTCTCCCTCCCAAATGTTGTTGGCTGTATCTAGACAAACAGCAGGAATCATTACCCTCCTTGTTTCATGGAGGAGGCTCTGAGGTTCAGTGCTGCTAAGCCAAAATTAGTGGCCAGTTCCCTAACAAAGAGTTTTGTGCTGCATGAGGGGTGTGGATTCACTGCCTGGAGGTACTGCAGCTGGTAGAGCTGTCAGCCACCTGACCTGCCGATTTTCTGGCTTTCTAGGGTACTTTGAAGAGAGGATGCAAAATTTGGTTTTTAAATAGAAATTTAGCTGCAACCTTCACTAAACTGGGAAAAGAGCAATCCCATCACATGGAGCCACAATTACTCCCCTGGGAGTCACCTGGTTTGGACACAGTCCTCTGCCCCTTGACCTGACCTTTCTGTAAGTGGGCTTCACAGCTGCTTGGCAGAGAATCAGGGTTCCTGTCTTCTCTACCCAGCTGTAGGAGATGACTGTGGTCTCTTGCTTAGCACAGAGAGGGTAACCAACCGTATTAACTCCATGCATTCATTTCAGAGAGCAGCATGGCTGTGACTGGGGTCAGCTGGAGACACCTGGGTTTTATTCCTAGCTTTCCTAGGAGGAACATGATTTACAGTAATTCCTCACTTAAAGTCATCCTCATTAACCTTGTTACCTTGCTGATCAATTAGAGAACATGCTCGTTTAAAGTTGTGCAATGCTCCCTTATAATGTTGTTTGGCAGCTGCCTGCTTTTTCCACTGCTTGCAGAAAGAGCAGCCCATTGGTGCTAGCTGGTGGGGGCTTGGAACCAGGGTGGACCAGCAGCCCCCCATCAGCTCCCTGCTCCCCTAAGTTCCCTGTGCAGCAGCTGCCCAGCAGGCTATCAATGGCCGAGCAGTTCAGCTGTCGTGCCCCCCCAATGCCGTGTGCTGCTCCTGCCCTCTGCCTTGGAGCTGCTCCTGGGAGCCTCCTGCTTCCTGTGCAGAGGGGAGGAGGGAGAGGGGGGGCTAATGTCAGGCTGACCCCTCCCCTTCTCCACAGAGCAGCGGGGCACGACAGGGCTCAGGACAGAGGGAGCTTGCTGGCAGCAGCTGGTGTCTCAATTTGCTAATCTACTTAAAAAGGCAATGTACTTAGAGTGGGGTCAGCATACTTAAAGGGGCAATGTGCGTGTCTCTCTCTTACACACACACACATGGTGTGTGTCTCTGTCTCGCTCTGCCATGCTGTCTCCCCTCCCTCCATTGGTGCTGCTTTGTAGAGTGTGAGGCTATATTAGCAACAAGGTGTTAACCCTTGAGGGCTCAGCCGAGTGCTAGTTCATCATTTAGCAGCAAAGCATTCCCTGGGAAATATCCCTCCCTCTGACTCCACCACCTCAACTAAGCTTCACAATCATCATTGCTGTGTAAAATATTAAATGGTTTGTTTAAAACTTATACTGTGTGTGTGTGTATGTATATATATATAATGTCTTTTGTCTGGTGAAAATTTTCCCCCTGGAACCTAACCCTCCCTATTTACATTAATTCTCATGGGGAAATTGGATTCACTTAACGTTGTTTCGCTTAAAGTAGCACTTTTTAGGAACATAACTACAGCATTAAGTGAGGAGTTACTGTAACCTCTCAGTTAGCTTAGCTCTAAGATGCTGGAGCATGAGAGCTGCCTTGCCCTAGTATAAGGCTATGAAGCCTTAATCAGTTATTAGGGATGCAGGTACAAATACCTATTAAGAGCCGTCAGTGGAATGGAACAGTTGCATGCCATCCCATGGGCTCCCCACAGGTATGGTGTTGAGAACAGATGTCTGTCTATCTCTGGGCGCACTGTCATTCTATGCAGGGCGCGCAGCAGTCCATTGGTTGCTCCATCAAACTAGAGATAAACCTGAATAACTTTATATGGACTTTTGGAGCTTGCTCTTAATGCAGGCCACTAGATTGCCGCAGGGGTACCCGTGACCCAAGAACCTCATGATGCCAACTGGCAGAGGGTACTGGGAGACACAAGGACCCCCTGGGTTCACCAAGATAACATCATGTAAGTTCTCTAATGAAACCCCGGGTCACACTGGTCATCATAACCATTGTGAGATGTAGGTATGGGACATATGCAAGGAGCACTGAAAATTAGACTCTGTGGGCCATGTAGATAAAGCAGGCCTCTCAAAGATAGTGGGTCTTGAGACTGTCCTGCAGACAGGAGTGGTGGGCGATGCTTATCTCCGTGGTGGACCATTCTGTGTTGTATGTCATACAACATCTAAGTCAAATGCTAATGAGGAGCTGGCAGAGACTTCAGAAAGAAACTAACAGGAAGACATCAACATTGGAGGGGGAATCCTAGCTATAGGTAAACATCAAAGGGACATTCTGGTATATTTGAGGGGCAAAAAGACACCCCAACATCAGGTGCCTAGGAAGTAAACTGACAGCGAGTTGGCATCATGAAAAATGGGTCTCGCCACGCTTGGCTGAAAATGTTGGAGGGAACTTGGGTGAAAGACACCTTTCTAGACTGGAGGATAACTTGTTAGTTAAGTGTAGGCTCTGGAATGCGAGTTATGATTTTGTTTCATAGCTAGCCATTTGTTTCCACCTCTCACACAGGTTTCTATTTGACTCTCTGTTCTGTCTTTTGCTTTAGAATTGAGCTGAAGTGCTGCATGTGATACAAGAGCGGTGAGCTAAGGCCATACTGGTAAATGGGGATGCGCTGTTCCTCTGGAAACAGAGGATTTGGGATTTCTGTGGGTATTCAGTGATCAGGGCTGGACCCCACAGGGGGCCACTTTGAAGGGACTTGAAGCCTGGGGTGCATTGATTGTCAACCTGCAAGGCAAAAGACAGGGCTGGGCTAGCCCAGAGAAGAATGCTTGAGGGGCTGATGGGCTGGTTGCATTGGGGAGTTAACACCCAGCTGGCACAGGCAAGGCTCCCTTAGGTAGCCTAAGGGGAGGATACACAAGGTCCAGGATCTCAAGTAATTACAGGGGACAACTAAAGATATAACAGGGATGGGTGTGAGGTCACAGGGCGAAATGAAGGGAACCTGATGGGGACACTGAGCAGAGAACCCCGGACAGCGCCCACTGCTTCTCGAAAGTGTCAAGGAGCCAGCGGACGCCACTCAGAGGAACTCTGCCCGGATACATGAGCGAACAGAGGGATCGGAAATAGGCCCCAAAGTCGCAGGAAACCCCATCAGCCAACCTCCTCTCTCTGGTCTTGTAGATGGCCATTTTGGCCAGCGCTAGGAGGAGGCTGACAAGGAGGTCCCAAGACTTTGTGGGGCCGCAGATAGAGAGTGCGTAGATAAAGAAGTGAGGGGAAAAGTGCAGCCAAAAATGCAATAGGATATCTAAGAGGAGCCGGAATAGGGGCTGCAACCTGGAGCACTCCAGATACACTTGTGCCAGGGTCTCCCTCATGCCGCAAAAGGGGCAGGTGTCCAGGACGGGGGCGAACCGCGCCAAGAACATGCCCATGCTCACAGCTCCATGAAGGAGCCGCCAACTGACATCCCCGGCAGGCCTCGGGGCCAGGGTGGAGTATAGGCTGGCCCACCGGGGTTCCTCACCCTTCAAAGGTGGTAGGAGGTCTTGCCACTTCATGTCAGAGCGGGACACAAGGGTGAGGATGTGAAGAGTGTGGAGCATGAGCATGTACAGATATTTCCTCGACGTGGTCTGGAAGTGAACAGGCTGCAAGTTGTGCAGCCGGCTCTCGGTGAAGGGGTGGGATGGCCGGTAGGTCGACGGGGCAGAGGCCTAGTGAAAAAGTCCAGAGGACCTGGGGTGTAGGGTGGGCGGGGAGCGCCCTCCTGCAGGACCCTGTCAAGGTAAGCCCGAGCAGTGGGCCGTAGAGCAGCCCTCACCTTCTGAAGTACGCACCGGGGAGTATGAGGGCTAGAGAGCCTCACGCGCTGGGCGAGCATCAGGGGATCCAGATAGTCTCCCCAGTCGTAGTACAGGAGGGCTCCGACTCTGGTGACTTCTGCCAGGACCAGCCTCTGTCGCACCGAGGGGGACTCTGCCACCTGCACATGGAGCTGGGGGTCGTGTAGCAGGGGCACTGTGAGAAGATCTGCCCGCTCGGTGGCCGCCATGGACCTGGTCACCAAGACCAATTTCCAGGCCTACAGGGGGTCCTAGTAGAAGACCGGCAGCCCAGAGAGGTCTCACGGAAGACCTCTCAGATGGAGATAAAGGAGCTGCTGGTCATATTGGAGCCCTCGGAAGCGGCGCAGGAAGGCGTGCACCAGTATGCTCCACCCCAGACTACCTGCACCATAAAGGAGCCTCTACAGGGCCTAGAGGCGGAAGATGTGGACCTGAGGACTTTAGGCCCCGTCCTCCCTCCTCCAGGGGAAGGTGGAGAACCTATGCAAAGACCCAGTGCAGTCCTGGCCAAAAGAACTCCAGAACCAGCTTCCGGAGGTTGGCCAGGAAACTCAGGGCCGTGACCAGGGGGTTGAGCCAGTGCCAGAGCATGGACAGTACTAGTTGGTTCAATACCAGTGCCTTCCCTTGGAGTAGTTCCATCCACCTCTGCAGCCGCTCCAATACCCTGCCCTCTAAACCTTGCCAGTTCTCCAGCGGAGATGGATGCGTGGCAGAAAGGTAAACGCTGAGATAGAGCAGCGAATCCGTGCCCTACCGGATGGCCTGAAGCGCAGGTGGGGCGGAGCTTGCCTGCCACCTGCCCCAACCACTAGACCAGAGCTCTTGACTCAGTTGACCCGGGCAGAGGAGGCTGCCAAGTAGATGGCCTGGCAAACCTCCACCTGCACCAGGTTGCCCGGGTCCTGGACTGCGAGGAGCACGTTGTCGGCATATGCCAATAGGATCAGCCGCAACTCTGGCTCTCGCTGCACCAACCCCTTCAACTTCCAGTGGAGCAGACAAAGGAAGAGCTCGATCACCAGGGCATACATCTGACCCGACAGTGGATACCCCTGGCGCACCCCTCGCCTGAAGCTGACCGGCTCAGTCAGGGTCCAGTTGAGCTTGACCAGACACTCCGAGGAAGCGTACAGCACCTGAAGAAACCCCACAAACTGGGGCCCGAAACCGAAGGCTCGCAGAGTGCCCAGGAGATACCTGTGGTCCATCTGGTCGAACACCTTCTCCTGGTCTAGAAACAGGAGGTCGAATGACAGACCATCCCTACGCTCCAGCTCCAAGAGGTCCCGGACCAAGTACAGGTTATCGAGGATGGTCCAGCTCAGGACGGTGTATGTCTGGTCAGGATGGACCAGATCCACCAGCATGGAACCCCAGCCACAGTGAGATGGCCTTCGCTACGACTTTCTAGTCCATGCTGAGGAGCGAGATGGGATGCCAGTTCCTAAGGTTGCGGGGATCCCCTTTCTTGGGAAACAAGGCAAGCACAGGTTGCCCAGGCCTTCTCTTGGCTTTGAAAAACAAACCATTCTGGGGGAGGGGAGAAATGGGGGCTGATGTGGGGAACACATTGGGGAAAACAACTCAACCCCGCAAACTCCACCCCAACCCTGGAATAAGAACTACAGTTTTGGAACTCATCTGGCTAGTTATGTGGATATTAGAGAGGACACAAATTTCCCCTTGAACAGATTTCAGTTTCACACTTATCCACAGTGGAACAGTCGTTGGGCCAGACTGAGAGAGCAAGTGACTGGGAATGCTGCTGTAGTCCAGTGGGAGGTGGGAGCCAGGGCTGGCTCCAGGCACCAGGCAACCAAGCACATACTTGGGGCGGCACCTGGTAAGGGGCGGCCAATCTTGGGGTGGCGGGGGGCAGCACGGCGCGGCATTCCGTGGGGCGGCCGCTCCGGCGGCGCGGCGCGGGGCGCTCAGGGAGGGGCTCCAGCGGCATGGCGCTCAGCGAGGGGGGACGGGCTCCGGCGGCGCGGCGCTTGGCGGGGGGGCGGTAGGGGGGCGCTTTTTTTTGCTGCTTGGGGCAGCAAAAAAGTTAGAGCCAGCCCTGGTGTCTGGTCCCTCTTTCATTATTTATCCACAACAGAACAGCTTGAATGGGAGAGCAGGAGGAAGCCCAGCATCAGAATGCCCCCTAGCTCAGTGGTTCAAGCATTCTTCTGAGAGATGGGATACCCCTGTTCAATATCCTTTCTCTCCCGCACAGAAGAGAGGGGGAATCAAACCTGGGTCTCCCACATTCCAGGTAAATGCTCTAACCACTGGGCTAAAAGCTCTGAGGTGGACACCCTGTTCTGCTCTAGTGGAATTGTGAGTGGAGCCGAAGCCAGTAGGCAGCACACCCAGTGGATTGGGGCCAACATGCAATTTAGGCAGCCAAACGACTAACTTCCCCTGGCTCATGGATCACTCTGGGCTTAGGTGGGAGATAGGTGTCTGGACTCCTAGAGGGAGGCAGCTGTGCACGTGCCCAGAGGCTGAAACACAGGCACCTAAGGAACTTTATACTGTAAAAACTTAGGTGCTGCTGAGTGAATTTAGGCACCTACGAAGTTCACTGTGTAGTTTGTGGATCACAGTGGAGTCAAACCCAGGATTTACAGGCCTAAATCTGGGATTGAGGGGCCTGGGTCCCTTTGTGGTGGAGCCCACCCTTAGCCTTCCATTGAATGAAACAGGGCAGGAATTTCCCAAACTGCAGCTCATGAACTGACCAACAGGTGGGGCAGATTCCCATTGGTCCTCCCATTTCCTTGCTCCAGGGTGTGAGCAGCATGTGTGATTGGGCCCCAGCTGCCTACAGATTAGAGGAGCATGTTAATTACCTGGGGCAGCTGTGGGCTGGCTTTAGCTGCAGGGTATAAAGGGCCCAGAGCAGCAGTTTCTCTCTATGCTGGGTTTGCTGCAGGCAGGCAGGATGGGATATAGAAGCAGCCTGGGCTTTGCTCTCCTGTGCTGGGTAGTCAGTGGGGTGACTGGTTACAATCCCTGGGATTTCTCTAGGAGAGACTCGGCCATCTGGAGACCCACCCCCAGGGCTGAGCCCCCTCACAGAAATGCCCATGTGCCCTCTCTTGCCCAGCCCTACCCCTGGGCTCGGGCTGATGCTTCCCAGTCCAGGGCTGTGTCCCCACTGCAGCCTGTCATGCTGCAGTGTGAGGCGGCTCAGCTGGTGATCACTGTGCACAGGGATCTGTTTGGGACGGGGCGACTGATCAAAGCTGCTGACCTGAGCCTTGGCCCAGCTGCCTGCCAGTACACGTCCCTTAATGCTGTGGAGAACACGGTGATCTTTGTAGCTGGGCTCCATGAATGTGGCAGCACCTTGCAGGTAAGGATTCAGGCAAGCCAGGTGCCCATACTGATCCCTAGCATCACTGCCCCTGTCTTGTCTGATGGGTTAAAAATGCAGGGGGGAAGGGAACAGTGGGTGCAATTTTTGTTCCTGTCATTGACAAGCTCCTGTTTTTTCCTGGGTGCCTCTTCCTAGCCTCCAATTTCATGCACCAGGCAAAGAATTCTGCCCTGCTCAGCTTCTGGAGCAGGCTCACGAGTGGCGCCTGAAGAGGGTGGTCTGGTGTCCAGAAGTAAAGTCTGACTGAGCCACCCCTGTTCAAAGTCTGTCTGGAGACTCTACAGACTGGGCCACTCAACTGAATACATTGATTGGTGTTTGGCTGAGCTCTACATAGGCTGTAAGGGAGAGAGAGGGATAGACACCTGGCTTCCTGAAACAGTAGTCAAAACTTACCTGAATGCAGTTAACAGATTATACTTTGGGGAGTTATTGTCTGATTCTTTCACAATGTGCACAGAGGAAACTTGTGAGTAGTTGTACAAAATGGTACTACTGTGGCTCTAGTATTCTGATGGCTGCTCTAGCAGACTGAGCTCTGAAGTTCCCAGTTGACTAGGCACTTGTTGGAAAACTTAAGTCTTGTTTCTTTCTGGCTGAGGCTTGTTCTCAAGCTCCTCTCAGTGGCTTTTCAAATGCCATGTATACTAGTGTTAACCCTTCCATGTCTGGTTCTTCCCAGATGACCCCAGATTCCCTGATTTACAGCACAAGCCTGAACTATAACCCCACCCCTGCAAGCAACCCAGTGATCCTGAGAACCAATCCAGCTGTGATTCCCATTGAGTGTCACTATCCCAGGTGAGTGTCTGAGATTCTCAGGTTCCCTCCCTCCCATTCAGACCCTGTTGTGGGATCCGGCTCAGTGACTGAGGTTTGCTCCTCTCACAGGAAGGACAACGTGAGCAGCAAAGCCATCAAGCCAACGTGGGTTCCTTTCAGCTCTACCCTGTCTGCTGAGGAGAGGCTGGGTTTCTCCCTGCACCTGATGAATGGTAGGTGGGAGGAGCCTTCAAGGCAGCCGAGCCCAGCCCTGCTAGCCTGTCCTGCTCACTGTGAGCTTGCCTTGCAGATGACTGGAGTGCTGAGAGACCCTCCAATGGATTCCAGCTGGGGGAGGTCATGCATATCCAAGCTGATGTCAGCACTGGGAACCATGTGGCTCTGAGGCTCTTTGTGGACAGCTGTGTGGCCACCCTGACCCCAGACAGGGACTCCTCTCCCCGCTATGATGTCATTGACTTCAATGGGTAAGAGCTGGGAGCCCTTTCTAGTCTAAAACAAGACCGATCAGGGACTCTCACTGACCCTTGGTTCTTGTGTCTAGATGCCTGGTGGATGGGAGGTTAGATGACACCACCTCAGCCTTCATATCCCCCAGGCCCAGGCAGGACACACTGCAGTTCATGGTGGATGTGTTCAGGTTTGCAGGAGATGCCAGGAACTTGGTGAGTTCCCAGATTTGTGCTCCAAATCAATTCCCCCTAGGCTAAGCAGGTGTTGGTGTCCCCTGGGATGGTCCTAACACCCCTTCCCATTTCCCCTCCAGATCTACATCACCTGCCATCTGAAAGTCACTGCAGCTGAGCAAGCCCCAGATCCCTTGAACAAGGCTTGTTCCTTCAACAAAGCAGGCAACATGTGAGTAGACTAGAACCCCACCAGGGGAGTGATAGGCAACCTAGAACAAAACACTTCACTGTAGATGATTATTCCTGTTCTGTTGCAGCTGGTCTCCAGTGGAAGGCACCAGAGACATCTGCAGGTGCTGTGAGACTGGGAACTGTGGGTTGCTTGGAAGACAGTCCAGGAGAGCAAAGCCTTTGAATAGATGGCCAGGAGAGCACTTCCAAAGACATGTGGTTTCCAGACACGGTAAGTTCTATTTCAGCCATTCCACCTGGAAATGTGTCTGGCTTGCTCTAACAGTCTCACTTTGGGATGAACACCCAAAGACCAGCCAAATTGAAAACTTAATTGGTTCTTGCTTATGCCTCTCCCCCATACAGGTATTCTTTCCAGGAGGGAAGCAGAAGCTGATGTTGTAGTAGGACCCCTATTCATCATGGATGCCTATAAAGGATCCAAGGATATCGTAGCAGATCCAGTGGAAGTGAGGAAGGCAGCCTCCCACAGGAGATGGCATCAGAGGGTATCTATTTCTAGCTTATAGGAGGTCCCTAATGTCTTCAAGTTGCTTATAACTATGTTACAGACCAAGACAGCCAGCTGAAAGTGCAGCACTGGCTCAGCTGCTGGGTTGCAGCACCCAGTGGTGGTCTGAGAAGCAGAGGTTGATTGGGGACTTACAACAGAGGTGCCTGTCTTGTCATGCAGGCTGAAACTCCAGTTTGGTATGAATAGCAGCAGCATTCGCTCAATGGAGTATGCAGAATGCTTCCAAACTGCTGCACTCTGAATTGGCCAAGTCATCTTGGTGGACTTAACAGGGCAATGGAGGTGGACAAATTCCTAGTCCTGATTCTAACTACCTGTATCTCTCTCATGGGCAGGAGAGAAGGCTTGGCTGAGCCTGACCATCGCTGCAGAGGTTTGTACCTACTTTTAGGGGGCCTCCTCCATATCAAACTGCTGCAGTTTCATTGTGGGAGCTGTTGTGTGAGCTGTACCTTCTGTTAATGTAAAATAAAACCCATTGGAAGCTGAGGCTGGTCTGCACTGACTCTGTATCAGGGGCAGTCCTTCAGCTCAATGGGCACATTAGGGGAAGGATAGGGAGGAAGAGGAGGCTCCAAGCAGGGCTGGCTCTAGGCACCAGCAAAACAAGCTGGTGCTTGGGCTGGCACACTTTTAGGGGCAGCATGGCCAGCGCCAGAATGCTGCCCCTAAAAAATGTGCCCCAGCCGCCCTAGCTCACCACCGCTGCTGCTGCCACGGCGCGTGAAACACCTGTTTCGTGCGCTGCGGGGTCTCTCCCCTCCCCCCCCCCCCCCGGGCCCCCAAACCTGGGGGGGGGGGGGGGGAGACAAGGGAGGGGGATTGGGGGAAGGGACGGAGTTGAGGCAGGGCCGGGGGTGGGGTAATTAAATAAGGGGGGTGGTGGCCAAAATTGTTTTTGCTTTGGGCGGCAAAAATCCTAGAGCCGGCCCTGGCTCCAAGGTGATGCTAGCTACCTCTGAGTGGGGAGGGGAACTTTCACCTCACCTAAACAGAATTGTCCATTGACAAAACAAATATTAAATGAGTCCCTACCCCAATGCAGCCCCATCACTTCAGAAAAATGGGGAGGGGTGTAGATATGTCCCCATGTAGAACATGAGATGGGATGAGATTTGGATTATACCTGGAAAAGTTGGGAGATGGGGTGTGTCCTGGGGCCATAACCTCTTCCTTCACTTTTTTCCCCCCCTCCAATGTGCAAGTCAGAGTTCTACAGGGCCCTATAAATGGGGTGTTCTCCCTCTCCCAGCCACCATTCCTCTGCATGAAATGGCTTCCAAGGCTCTGACTTTAGCAGGGTAGCTTTACAAAGCCCTCTAAACTATATCTAGGGCCACAAGTGTGTCTCAACAGCTTAGCTCAGTGGTGGTTGCTTTAGTTGACTACAATGGCCAAAGTTATGCCCAGTGCCCCATCTGGGCTATTGGTTGACCTGACCCAGTGGCAGCTCACAGGGGAAGTCTGTGATAGAGAGCTGGTGTTCAGAGGCCCAAGCCAGGGCCTGAACCCTTCCTTTCAGGGGGTTCTAGAGACAACCTCAAGGGCAAAACCAGCCGCATCCACTGCCTCCTCAGTCCCTGTAGCAGAGATCTAGCCTCCCCTGCACAGTTTCCCCTCCCATTGCTTCCTGATATACCTAACATACACATGGGTCGTCCACTTGTTTCTTCCTCACCTGAGAGCTCCCAGCTGCTGACTCCCCTCTCTGCAGGGTGATTCATTTCCAAGAACACAACTGAACTTATCTCTAGGACCTCTGTGTGAGGCAGAGAAGCCTCCCTGGCCCTGTTTCACATGGGGGGGGGGGGAACAGAGGGTCCTGGAGGTAAGGCAAAACTGAGGGGCCAGCACCACACATCCTTTAAGTGATTTTTTTTTTTTTTGGGTCCTGCGTCCCCCAGGAAATCTGGCCAAGATGGCATAGATCCCTTTCCGTGGGCCCTAGTTTAGCATCCTCAGCACAGAACCATAATCTGTCCTGTAATTCCTCCAGCATCGCCAAGCAGTGATATCAGGTACAGTTGTTTACTAGGCAAATTTATCTTTGTGTCCTAGTGCTTTTTAGGAATCAGTCTAGAGGATTTTAACCCTGTTGCACAGCCCATGTTTGGCTTAATCTTTCTGAAAGGCAGTGAGACACAACTGAAACTCCAATCCTGCCCCTGCTGATAGTCAGATGAGCCTGACTCTTCCCCCTCTTCTTCTCCTCCCCCCACCCCATAGTTCTTAGAGCAGATGCACTATTCATTGTAAAGAAAAACTTATTTGCAGCCTTCACTAAACTGGTAAAACAGAAGTTCCAGTGTGTGATGCTATTAACACTCCACTCTTCTCTTCTCTCACCCCCCCCCCCCCCACACACACACACTTAGGACAGTAACAGGGTTTGAATACTGGACTCTCAGAATTCCCCTACAGCCAATACCCCAGGAGCTAACACAGCTGTTTTGTAAAACAACAGTGGGACTCTGATTCTTGTCCCTGGAGTTGGGACAAAAGGCCGGTGGGGGGTGGGGGGCTAGTGGCTAGAGTACTGAAGAGGCTAGCCAAGCACATATATTTGATATATTGATTTTAAAAGGCTGGGTGGCTGAGATTTGGGTCTGTTTATATTAGAGGGCTGGGTTCTAGTCTCAGGACTGTGCTTGTATAGTCTATTAGCTATGGTTGACCTGAATTTTATGGGTTGTTAATTATGGCTTGCCACTGATTGTATCTGACCAGAAGATTTATAGGTTCTTGTCCAATTCAGACTCCAGGGTCTAATAATTCAGCAAGCTCTATAACAGGAGAGCAATCTCAAGATGCTGGGGGGGGGGACCTTACATCTAGGACGATACCAAATTGATGCTAAACTTTGAGATTAACAAGAATAATAAATGCTATGAAACTTTTGACTGTAAAACAGTAAAAATTCCAAAACTTATGGGCCTAACACTCCTATTAAGTACCTTAACCTAACATTCACACCCTTCCTTGAGGACCTAGTAATAGGAGGTGAAGGACCAGCCTTACTCGTGGCATGCCCAATAACACAATGGTTCTGGCTTCTTCAGTAGTTAGGAGTGTTGAGGTAGTTGTACTATACTGCCCAAGCTGAGCTGATAGCATGATGGAAGATAGGATTTTTTTTTTTTTTTTTTTAAATCTACCTATCATTCTATAGGAGAACAAAGAAAAGGAAAAAAGCTCTTTAAGATATCCATACATAGTATTTTATAGGATCCTGGTGCTCCGTAATTCAGGCCCAACTTACTGTACCCAAATCTTATTTCCATACCCTAAGAAATTTATGGGCACCCTTATCATATAGCAGGGGGTCAGCAACCTTTCAGAAGTGGTGTATTGAGTTTTCACTTATTCGCTCTAACTTAAGGTTTCGCATGCCGGTAATACATTTTAATGTTTTTTATATGGTCTCTCTCTATAAGTCTATATTATATAACTAAACTATTGTATATAAAGTAAACAAGGTTTTTAAAACATTTAAGAATCTTAATTTAATTTTAAATTAAAATGCTGATCTTATGCTGCCAGCCCGCTGCTGGCCTGGGGTTCCATTCACCTAGTTTGGCAGCGGGTTGAGCGGGGCCTGCAGGCCGCCAGCTGGCAGCCGGGACCCCAGACTGAGGGTGCAGGAGGTCCTGTTTGGTGCTCAGAGTGGGGGTGCAGGAGTCAGGGCATGGGAGGGGGGTCAGGGCTAGGGTGCTTGGCTCATGGGGTGCTCAGGGCAGGGGGGGGATAGGCCTCCTCCCCGCAGCAGCGAGCACACTGGGGCTTGGCTCCCCATCCCAAGGGTGATCAGCTGATCAGCAGCAGGGAGGGGAAGGAAAACACCACACTGGGGGAAGAAGCAGGGGAGGGGGGAGCTTGGCTGCTGCCATGACCAAACTTCTGCCCCTGCAGGAGAAATAGGGGGGCTGAGTGGGGCGTGGGGCCAGGACCCTGGTAGGCAGCAGTGTGCCATCAAAAATTGGCTCACATGCTGTCTTTAGCACGTATGCCGCAGGTTGCCAACCCCTGTCCTATAGGTTAGTGGATTATGACACTTACTCTCTATGTATTAATAAGGATTGTCTCACTCCAAAAACTGCCAACCTAGGCTCTCTTGGTGACTTCCAGGTTTGTGGTGTACCCAGCAGTTACCAACCACTTGCAGACACTGGATAAACCAGTCAGTGTTGGGTGTAGTTCCTCCTTTCAGTTCCTCAAAGTTCAGGGACCATTTCTATCTGTGCTAAAGGTTGCCAGCCTTTATGCTGACTTACTCTTAGGTGTTCTTACTGGATACAGGCCGGTAGGTTTTTTTTGCATTTCAGCAAAACTTATTCTATGTATAATTATTAGGAAACATATATCATATGCCTCAACACAGCCTCATTTCATAGGAATTAATACTGATAAAATATAAGAATCATCTATGAAATGGATTAATTTAGTAAGAGAAACATTATTTGATATGGCTGGCCAGATTAGTAGGATATAATAGCTAGCGAAGTAATCCAATGGGCTACATTATTTTACCATTACAGTGGGAGGGAATGATAGTTGCTTTCTTCTACAAGAGGGGTATGAGGCCTTGATCAGGAATGAAGGTTGTGAAGTACACTTTGCATTCATAGCTGTTGGGGGAAGATGAGAACTGAATACATGGGGCCCTGGCTCTCAGCCAAGCACACCTATTTCTAGAGGAAGGGGTATTTTGTATGGATGTCTTTCTTCCTCTCTCTGCATATGGAGTTCCATGTAAGGGCTCATAGCATTCCCATGGACGGCTTCACTGGTCCAGAAATAAAGTTGAACAACTTCAGTAGATGAGTTTCTGGAGCTTGCTTTTGGTGCAGGACATTAGATCTCCACAGGCATAGCCCAGTGATCTCAGTTTTATTTTGATCCATGCCATACTCCATCCCTATCTCTGTGTAAAAATAGCATTATACTATTGAAGAAGCCATTGTGGGTGAAGTGGAGTACCTAGGGCCCCAAACAAGCTCAAGTTTGCATCACAGTCTCCACCCCAACCCTGGAGCTAGAATACCTGTGTAGGTGGATTTCAGAGAGGATTCAGATATAAAGAGAGACCATATTGCAACTTCAACTCTGGTGCAGCTGTCACTGCCCCCTAATGGAAAGTCCCTCTAGAACCCCTTGTCTCTTATAAAGACTGTACAGACAATATGTTACAGCCATATCAGAGTTTCAGCCTTTAATTAAATTAAACATGAGTGGAATCTCCCAAAATACAGCTGATGAATTGACCACCAGCTGAGGCTGATTCCCATTGGTCCTCCCATTTCCCTGCTCCAGGGATGGGGCAGTGGGTGTGATTGGGCCCTGGCTACTTGTAGTGCAGGGGAGGGTGTTCATTACCTGAGGCAACAGGGAACTGGCTTTAGGTCAGGGTACAAAGGATCCGAAGCAGCGGTTTCCCTCTAGGCTGGGTTTGCTGCAGGCAGGCAGGATGGGGCATAGAGGTAGCCTGGGCTTTGCTGTTCTGTGCTGGGTGGTCAGTGGGGCGACCTGTTACAATCCCTGGGATTTCTCTAGGAGTGACTCAGCCATCTGGAGACCCACCCCCTTGCCAACGAGCCCATGTGCCCTTTCTTGCCCAGCCCTTCCCCTGGGCTTGGGTTGATGCTTCCCAGCTCAGGGCTGTGTCCCCACTACAGCCTGTCACGGTGCAGCGTGAGGAGGCTCAGCTGGTGAGCACTGTGCACAGGGATCTGTTTGGGACAGGGAGACTGATCAAAGCTGCTGACCTGAGTCTTGGCCTGTCCGCCTGCCAGTACACATCCCTTAATGCTACCAAGAACACACTGACTATTTAGTCCCCAAATGGATCTTGCTTCATGCCTCCATGTACTCTGAAAGAGCTGTGAGTATCTCTTCTACTAGCACAGACTCAAAGCTAAGGGGGTGGAGGAATTCTTGGTGTGGTAATAAGGCTTCACCTTTGGAGACATGGGTTTAAATCCAGTCTGGGGACTACAATAGAAACTAGTACCCAGCCCAGAGCCACCAAGGTAGCTAGGCTTCTAACTTCCATTGACATTAGGAGCCTGAATACCTTTGTAGCTCTGAGCCCCAGTGAACAGTTGGCTTGAACTTCCCAAGGCCATGCAGGTGATCAGCCTGGTGTAATGAGTTCACCCATCTGAGCTAAATGCAGGGCACACTTGTCCGGCACTGGCCTCCTAAAATATGCCTTGTACGTGGGTTGAGTTATCAACTTGCATGGGATACGCCCTAGATCAGAGGAACTCGTATAAGAGCTAGTTGGGTCCTATTTAACTCTCTGCCATATGTGTAGCGGCAGGTACCTTTGGCAGACCCTACCACCCCTTAGCCAGTCTGATCTTTCTATGGGCTGTCCATGACCTCCAAATTCTAATGCCCTAGGTCCTGATCCCAATCTCCCTTGCAGTGATAAAACCACTGCTGGTACGAAGGATCTCTCAGCTTCATATCCCTGTTGGGAGTGACTCCTTTCCCAGGAGCCTCTCTACACTAACTGGGCCTTCTGCCCACATGCAGATGTGAACCGCAGAGTCAGGGGGTCTCCTCCAGCTCACACTGCAACTGCACTGCATCTCCTGAATAGCCCTCCTGTGCAGCATTTCTCCCTCTTCAGGTAGCAATGGCAGCTGGGCTTAAGTTGTGCTGCTCCAGCTGGGAGATGGTGACTCTCTTCCAAGGTGACTCCATCAGCCCTGCAAACAGCTGATCCCGGCACAATCTCTCCCTATGTAGACAGAGGGAACTAGTAACTAAACTGAGCAAGCTGAGATCCCACTGTGGCCCAGCATGCCCTGGGGTACTTCTGTGGCATGTCCTAGGAATGGGGCACTTGTCAGAAGTATTTGAGCTGAATGCTTCCTCTTGGCTGAACTAAATCTCAATAGCTCTTCAGAAGAACTACTTGCTCTTAACCCTTCAATGTCTCCTTCTTCCAGCTGACCTCTGACTGCCTGGTATACTGTACAAGCTGAGTGCTGGAGCCCTAGATATAACTAACAGTATGAACTAAAGGCAGTGAACCACTAAAGTAGGCCTGGCCTTGGCAAATACCACCACACTAGGTATTGCTGAATACCATGTAAGCACATTCCTGACTGGAGAGGATGGTACAGAAACACCCAGATCTCTCAAGTAACTACATAAATGCATTCCTAAGAGATGGTACAAGAACACACCGACCCCTTGTAAGATAACGAGGGGATGACAGGATAACAGATAAGGATGTTTTGTTCAAACTAGCAGGAATGAGGATAAGGGTGGTAACTAATAATATCTGGAGCGTAATATGAAACTTGTTTGTATCAGTGTGTGACAGGAGAAGTGCTAGGTAGGGCATCTGTGTATCGGCTGTGAGGACAGGACCCTGGTGTCCTGACCTGAGTCTTTATCTTGTCACGGACATGGATGTCTGTGTCCCTGTGACCTGTTAGACTGGGCACTAGTACCGTGCTTTGCTGACAATACACCTGGCCAAGCACCTTCGCCACCCAACCGAGCCTGGGGTCTTTGGTTATGAATAACATCGAGGTCTGCTGAATCGGGAAGCGGCATTCTCTGCTAATGCAGCTGGCATAGGAGCGCCAAGAACAGCAATGCTGGCAGCAGTAATTCTGCAGCATCAGCAAATCTCTGCAGCACTAACCTTGGCAACCCCCACGCTGCTTACTTGGTGTTAGCTAATATCTAGTGTGGTGTTTTGCCAAGGCCAGGCCTACTCTGGTTCACACTGTTACACCTAGGGCTCCAGCAAGGCCTGACCCCAGACAGGGACTCCTCTCCCTGCTATACTGTTATTGACTACAAGGGTAAGAGCTGGGAGCCCTTTCTAGTCTAAAACAAGACTGATCAGAGATTCTTACTGTTCCTTGGTTCTTCTCTAGGTGCCTGCTGGATGGGAGATCAGATGACACCATTTCAGCCTTCATATCCCCCAGGCCCAGGCAAGACACGCTGCAGTTCACCAGGTTTGCCGGAGATGCCAGGAACTTGGTGAGCTTTCAGCTTTCTGCTCCAAGTTGATTCCCCAGGCTAAGCAGGGGTTGGTGAGTGTCCCCTGGGGTGGTCCTAGTTCCTTGTTTCCCACTTCCCCTCCAGATCTATATCACCTGCTATCGGAAAGTCACTGCAGCTGAGCAAGTCCCAGATCCCTTGAACAAGGCTTGTTCCGTCAACAAACACGTGACATGTGAGTAGCTGGAGTAGGACTCCATGGAGGTGAGGTTGGTGGGAAGGGCAGCCCGGAGAGGAAAAGTCTTACTTTAAGTGACTCTACCCCTTCTTCTGGTCCATTTGGTCTCCGGGGGAAGGTTTCACTGTCTGGAGTGCCTCATGACTATGAGTGCCTATCTCAGGGCAGACTGTCAAAAACAGGGCAGACACCCCAAACTGATGGTGTGTTCTAGAATTAGATTTCACCAAGCCAGTAACAAATGTAAGCTCCTTGATCACTATAACAGCCTTGTCCTGGAGTCACAGACTCTCCAGTCTCTCTTGCCACCCAGACAAACTGGACTTGGTGATAAATAGTCGCTTACACCAAAAATCATACCCTATTCAAGTTGCTTCCAGTCCTGAGAAACCTATCAGTTACCCCCAGATCAATTGGTACCCTAGATCTTACACCAAGGACAGCACCTGTAACCAATCCTGTAACAAACTATTTAAAGGAATGTTATTTACAGGCTGTCAAGGCTGATTCCCCACTCTGGCATTTTGAGTGCAGAAGGTGGGGGCCCTCAAGGATTCTAAAAAATAATACTGGCCACTCCAGGCTTGTATTAAACTCCCAAGGTTACAGCTTTACTCTGACCTTGGATGGGTAGATGCTGCCACCACCCAAGTGCAAAACCCCTTTGAGAATCCAGGAAGGCACACTTGGGAATTCCTTCCTGTGCGTACCTTCAAGCCCTGGCATTCCCCTCTTCCAGGGAAGAGCTGAGAAAGAAAAACAAAGGAAATCAGCTGTTGCCACCAGCTAATTAAACAACATGTGCTCAAACCTCTTAGGACACAAAAATCAAATCCTGTTCTTAAAAAAGAGAAAGAAAATACAGTAACTCCTCACTTAACGTTGTAGTTATGTTCCTGAAAAATGCAACTTTAAATGAAACGATGTTAAACGAATCCAAGTTTCCCATAAGATTTAATGTAAATGTGGGGGGTTAGGTTCCAAGGAAATTTTTTGGGGGGCAGACAAAAGGCATTATATACTGTACAGTACTGTACTGCGGTGGGGAGGTGCCCCTGGCGTACCCCTGGGGCTGGGGGTGCAGGGGCTGGGAGGGAGTTAGGGTGCGGGAGGGTGCTCAGGGTGGGGTACGGGGTCTGGGAGGGAGTTAAGGTGCGGGAGGGTGCTCAGGGCTGGGGCAGGCAGGAGGTGCAGAACACTTACTTGGGGAAGCTCCTGTTTGGTGCAGGGGGCTCTGCGCAGCATAGCACTGCCCCCATGGCCGCGATTCTGGGAGCTGTCCCCTCCTCCTCCCCCTCCCCACAGACAGGGCCACCCAGAACGCAGGGGCTTTAGGGGCTGCAGGGCCCTGGGCTAAGGGGGCCCCGGCCTGCAGCTGTAAGCCCCTTTCAGAATGTGGCCCTGAGAGCACGGGCCGGAGGACTCAGGAGGAGCAGGGGCAGCCAGCGGCCGGAGAGAAGCGGCGCTCCCCCCCCACCCCTTCATTTATCATACAGGCTACAGCAAACAAACAGATACACACAAATGAGTTACCATCTAAATCCTAAGAGTGACAGAGTTATAAATATTTGGAGATATACCTATCTCATAGAACTGGAAGGGACCCTGAAAGGTTATCAAGTCCAGCCCTCTGCCTTCACTAGCAGGACAAAGTACTGATCTTGCCCCAGATCCCTAAGTGGCCCCCTCACGGATTGAACTCACAATCCTCCGTTTAGTAGGCCAATGCTTAAACCACTGAGCTATCCCTCCAAACCTCTGTCAAGTCGAAGTGCTTTTCAGGGCAGAACCAGGAGATCTCTGGCTTCAATTTAGAGTTTCTAGCCCTTCTGAGTTCAAACAGCCAAAAGTTGGAAACATTTCCTGTGGCTTTATTTTATTTCTTTCATTCAGCTTCCAAGCCCACAGGATGAGCTTCCTTGCATGTAGCATTTCCCAGGTGCGATAGGGCCATTGACCTGTTCTTTGTATTATGATGTGATGGCCCATCTGATTTTGATAGCCCTTGGGGGGGGAGGGGTGATTCCTGTGCCTGAGTTCACAAGTTCAAAGCAAAGGTTTTCAGTTACTTAAGCCTTGGCTACACTTGCCGCTGTACAGCGCTGTGAAGTAAACCTGTATTCGTACAGCTGAGTAGGGAAAAGCGCTGCAGTCTGTCCACACTGACAGCGCAGTGCCCTGGCCACACTTGCAACATTTGCAGTCATGTTGGGAGCAGTGCATTATGGGCAGCTATCCCAGCATTCATGTGGCTGCAATGTGCTTTTCAAAACTGGGGGGCAGTGGGGTGGAGTGAGAGTGCTTTTTGGAGCGTGTCAGCACTCTATTTTGCAAGTTCTGAACTCCTGGCGCCCTGCTCATTCATTCACTCACTCAAAGCAAACAGCAAACTGTTTGCTTTTTCTCTGTAGTACTGTTAACAGTACGAGCTTTGAAACCGGCACTTCTGCATTCCTGCAGCCGGTCACAACAATGGAGAGGATTGGCCACTTGACAAGGTGATTAATACAGAGCTGCAAGCGTTTACACTCACACCCGAGAGTTGTAGCCACTCCACTGTATCTCTTATGCTTCTTGGGGAGGTGGAGTAACTGCAGCAGTGTACCCAGGGAGATAAAGCACTGTACGTGCCCTGCCAGTGTGGACAGGGAGTGAGTTACAGCACTGGGGTAGGCTTTACAGCGCTGTAACTCGCAAGTGTAGCCAAGGCCAAAGCAAAACTTGCATGTTTTCTTACAGCACCGAATGCAGACATTGCAAGTGACACTAATGCATGCAGCCGCTTACAGGCATTTCAGAATCGAATACCTATTCTGAGCAAAACTAACCTACAGCTGACCTGGTCTGGTCTCCAGCTACAAGGTTGTCAGTTCTTAGCTAATGTCTGCAGCCTGGGCAAGAACTGGCATCTGGCCTGCTAGCATCACAGATGGTACCAGAGACATCTGCAGCTGCTGTGAGACTGGGGAACTGTGGGTTGCTTAAGGACAGTCCGGGAGAGTCAGATCTCTGGACAGAGGGTCAGGGTGGTGTTTCCAGAGAGATGTGTCCCCCAGGCATGGTAGGTTCTGTGATCCCCACCCAACTTATGTAGGGGGGCAGGGTGTACACCTTTGACCAATCCAGCCTCTCTTCTTCAGGTCAAACTGACCCCCTCCAATCTAAGGGGTTCTCACCCCAAAGTGAGTGGGGGAGGGTGTATCTAATGAAATATTAATGGGCTCTTGGTAACACTCTTGTATCCCAACACATGTGACTCCTCAGTGAGAGTAGCAGAGGTTCGTGTTGTGGTAGGACCCCTATTCATCCTTGGAGCCTAGCAAGGGTCCAAGGATCTCGTAGAAGACCAACAGGAAGCAATGCAGGCCTGGGAGTTTCCACCCACCTGGGAAAAATCCTGAAGTCTCATCCTGGGGCAGGATGGGGGGAATTATTCATAACAGTGGGGGTTGAAGAGAGAAGAAGCAAAACCAGAATCAATGGGGGAGTTCTCCGCTGAATACCTCCTCCAGATCATCACAGCTAGGCTGTGAAGAGCCTTGAGAGCTAGGTTGATGCACCAAACTGTGGTCTATGATCAACAGCTGGAATTATAAAGCAATTGCTGCCCATCATACTAGGCAGCATCGCTCCAGGGCCCTCCAAAAGCCATGCTGAACAAACAACTCCCACTGCTCCAGCCAGGGCTGCCCGGGGGGGTGGGGGAGCAGCAATTTGCCCCAGGCCCCGGGCCCTGCAGGGGCCCCCCGAGAGTTTTTCGGGGCCCCTGGAGCAGGATCCTTCACTCGCTCCGGGGGCCCCAGAAAACTCTCATGGGGCCCGGGCCCCCGGAGCTTCTTCCGCTCTGGGTCTTCGGCAGCAATTCAGCGGTGGGGGCCCCCCCGCCGCCGAAGACCCTAGGCCCCCTGAATCCTCTGGGCGGCCCTGGCTCCAGCTGCAGCACCTGCTAATGCATGAAGCAAAGTGACCTCCCTATTGTGGGATATGTAAATTGGGGAAGAAGGGAGGGAGAGGCGGTGCAGTGGAAGCACTTAATTCCAGTTTGTAGCCCATAGGGCTAGCCTGCCGGCTTGCTTTACTATATCCTGCCTTTATCTAATGGTTTGCTTGTTTGTTGTTATATTTCGCTTGTATTGAGTTATTCTATTATGTTTGGCTGTAACACAAGGAACCTACAGGCCTGTATCCTGTATGATTAATTTTTTTTTTTTTGGAGATATCCCATCTCCTAGAACTGGAAGGGACCTTGAAAGGTCATCGAGTCCAGCCCCCTGCCTTCACTAGCAGGACCAAGTACTGATTTTGCCCCAGATCCCTAGTGGCCCCCTTGAGGATTGAACTCACAACTGTGGGTTTAGCAGGCCAATGCTCAAACCACTGAGCTATCCCTCCCCCTAATTTAAGCAAGTTAGCATAAGTGTGATTACGTAGGAATAGATAAATGACCTAACGGTCACCCTTTTAGATTTTGGGGAACTAGACATGTTTACCTAAGAGCAGGAGACGGAACTTAATGGTAGACAATGACCACAGGGAATGCCGCAGGAAAGTGGATGTACTCACCATAAACCAGTTCAGGCACAAAGTGGCAGGTTTGAGAAAGAGCTAATTGGCATTAAGATGTATGGCTATTTTAGCCTATAGAACAAGTGCACCCCAATATTATGTGGGCGGGGAAGTTAGATTTGGGCATGGAAGGTTGGGTATTAGCATGAACATTCATGATATTGCTCAGGCCCTATACAAAGGGAAAACCACGCTGTGGAATTAGTCTTTCTTATTCTGTTATTTCTTCCTCTTCCTTTCGCTTTTAAGTTTCGTAGCTGTCTATTAACTTAGCTACTCAGCATTTGACTCTTCAGCTCTATTATTCTCCATCATTGAGGAAGCTGGACCGTCGGGCTCACTTGGCATGCCAGAAGCGAGGCTGGTCCTTTGTCTCTTCTCACCGGGTACCCCAGGAAGGGCGTGAGTGTGCTAATCTAGGAGCGTGGTAAGGAATGATACCACAGGTACCCCCGGTGCTGTACTATTCCCTTTTCACTCTGTGTCTGGAGCTTTTGTAGCCTTTTCACTAACTTTAATAAAAGTCTCTAAGGCTGTTTTGTTCTCCAGTGTGAGTGTCCTTGCCAAACGCCCTGAGGGTCTGTACAAGACACTGAACTCACTACATCTGTGTAGTCTGATTCTGGGACAAGAACCTTATCTTCTGGTCAGATCGATGGGGGAGCCTATAATCTACTAACCTCTACAATCAGGCAACAAGTTCTAACCCAGCAGCCGTAGAGCCTGCGGTGCTGGTGGGGTTAAGCGCGGCAGCTGCTACCCTAGCTTTGGCCTGTCTTACTCTGGGGCCTTTTCTTGTAGGCACAAACTGCAGCCAGTCCCTGCATGAGCTGCCAAGTGACTCTGCCATCAATGCAGAGTAAATGAAGAGCACTGAGCAGCCTTGAGGCGGCTGCTGCCTTCCTGAGGGGGATGTTCCCGCTAGTGAATGGGCGAGGAAGGAGGTGATCCAGGGCTGGATTAAGACCTTTTGAGGCCTAAGCACTGAAAAGATTATGGTGCCCCCCATATGTAATTCAAAATAAAAACAATACTATATCGTAAAATAAAATTTTATTTTTCGAAATGACACAAAACTTACATGTATGCAGAAATTAAAATAGTTTCTTTCTAGATTTTCTGATTGCAAAATTCTGGATAAGTTCATTGAAGCTGACTCAACGAAGCATGCCCGCTTCCATACACAATAGGGAAAGCGAATCAAGTCTGTCCTGACACATTGTTGTTCTCTGAGGGTTTTTTATTCTTTTCAGCTGAGAAAAAGAGCGTTCTGCGGAGCAGTTAGTAATCATCAATGTTAGAAAAATACGTAATGCGATCTCTACATTTGGAAATACACATTGTAGTCCATCTTTTAATATTGTGTCATGAAGATCAATGTGACTGAATTTCATTTTTCCTGTTTCATTAAACTTTGCGCACATATAACAGTGGAACTGCTGTACTTCTCCACAGAGATTCATGTTCAAGTCAACAGAGTATGAGTCAACTAGCTTTTGGGAACCTTGTGAACATTGTTCATCAGATAAGTCCATATCGTTTAGAAAAGAAAATCTACTTGATACTTCTTTGTACACTTCACCTCTCCTCTTCATATGAGCTTCAAGTGTATCAATTATAGCATAGTAAGTAGATACGCGAAATTTGTCTCTAGGATTCAATGCTGTTTCTGTTGCACTGCTATCATTTGCTTGTTTTTTCCTGATTCGCTTGCGGGACTGGGCTTCTTTGTAGTTAGTATCAGGCAAGATATCTTTTGATATGTCTTCAAACCTTTCGAAATCATTCCTCAAAGTGTGTAAGTGGTCTGCTAATGATTGACAGAGGTCTGCACATGTTTTCAAATCCAATTCTTTTTCTTGGAGAGCTTGACTTGTGTGCTAAAACTGTTGTAAAATGTCATTCCACATGGTCAACATGAATACAAACTCCAGTTCTTACCTCTTGTTTGCAATATTTTCTGACTCTCATATAGTTTCTCCCTTTTGTGATTAGTCTTCAGCTATACTTTCTAATGCATCCACAATCTTTGAATAGGATTCCAGAATTGCACTTGTTGACACTGCATGTGCCTCCCAGCGAGTATTAGAAAGAGATTTCAACACACGATCATTGCCCAAATATGTTTTAAGAACTGCCCAGCGGTGAGTTGAGGCAGAGAAAAATATATAAAGTAACTGGACTGTTGAGAAAAATCTTACTGCCACTGGACAACAATCAACAGCACTGCAGCCAACAAGATTGAGAGAGTGTGCAGCACATGGTATGAATATGGCATATTTGTTCTGTTCTAAAAATTCTTCTGCATTCCTTGATAACGCCCTGACGTTGGCAGCATTGCCATAAGATTGACCTCTGCACTTTGAGAAATGTGTTTTGCAAACTTGGCACAGATAATGCAGTACTTGATTTGCCATTTCTTCACCAATGTGGCTTTTCAAACTGAGGAATGTTAAAAATCATTCAACTGGTTTTCCATCTGTGGGAGACACACATCTTAATTACACGTATCTCAATTGATCAATATGTGAAAGATCAGGTGTAGAGTCGACAGATAAACTGACGTACCCAGCAGTACTTATTTCATCCACAATAGCTGAATGAACTTTGTCACTCATTAGACCAAGGAGTTCATCACATATTGTCTTGGATAAGTATGATGTTGCTTCTGATGGATTCTCTTTGAAAAATTATGTCAGCTTTGGAAGATTTTGGAAAATTTCACTAGTTTTTTGTTTTTTTTCTTCCGCCAGTTTACGTTTCTGTGCTTCACTCAGTTGGTTACGTTTCATCCTGCCCCTTATCTCAGTTATCTGAACTTAAAAAAAAAAAAAAATTACACGATGTACACTATTTTTATGTGTGTGTATATATAGTATATATATATAAGAAAAAAAATGAATCAAGTACGTATAACTCAGAAGAATATATCAATAATAAAACATAAATTTATTGCAGTACATGACAGGATCTGATTTCCTCACATTATTTCGATCTACGTTAATAGGATGCCCCCCTGGTTTAGGTGGGGATAAGTAATAAAAAGAGAACAGAAAAACGGGGGAAGAGTGTATAGTGGAGTGTAAGGAAGTCTAACAAAGTTCTGATTTTTCCCATGATGACTACTTCGATGCTTTTTTTGAAATATCAAATATCAATTTTTTCCCTCAAAAAATGAGATTTTTTTTGGTGCCCCCTGCTTTGCTGGTGCCCTAAGCACATGCTTAGTCTGCCTATTGGGTAATGCAACCCTGAGGTGACCCCTTTAGCTGTGTCTCAGACTCTCCCACGAGAAGCTCCTCCCTGGGGCTGGCTGGAGTGGGGGTGACCCCTGTATTGCCTGGAATGCTGCTGTGAATGCTGTTAATGAGCAAGGGGGGCGGAAGGTCAGACCCATGGGCTCTTGGGATAACACCTTTATTCCCCTTCAGGAGCCTCCCTGGGAGAGGCAGGGTGCGCAGCGGGGAGCTGCATTTCAGAGTGGGGCTTTGTTTCCCAGGAGCCCCATGTTGCTACTGTTGGGGAGGGGAGGGGAGAGGAGGGGGGAGAAAACCTTGTGTGGCGCTGCCACAGAGCTAGCTGCCTTATGATAAAGGTGAGGTCAGCAGCACCCCATGTGTTCCTGTTCTGCCCTGGAGCTGCGGCTAGGTGCTGTGTCTTCGCCCCCTGACTCAGCCCTGCTGCTGTCTGTTCCTTGTCACTGGGGGAAGGTAGGAGTCCCCCAAACCCACTGGCCTTCATGGATTTGCAATCTGAAGGTGTCAGCTTAAATCTGCCTCTAGCTCTCCATTGAAATTACCCTGAGAGCCTCCAGCTACGAGCCACTCCAGCGCCTCTCCCCACGTAGTGTGCTCACGAATACCATGGAGACCACAGCCCCTGCTCAGCTGGGATAACTGTCCAGCTCTGTTCCTGCCCCATTGCCCATCAGAGCCCCACCACTTGGGGTGGGAGGCTCAGGGGGTGGGAGCAGGGACTCCCCAGGCTCCAGGCTCAGTCCCCTCCTCAGGCCCCTGGTCCTGGCTAAGTGGATTTGGAAGAGGAGTTAGCAGGGGAGGGTCCCTCCTTTCCCACCCTGATTCTAGTAACCGACATTCCATGCTAAGCCATTTCCAGGAGCCAGGCACGAGTTAATGCTCTCGGGCTGGCATGGCAAGGTCCTGTGCATGGCTCTGCTGCTTGGGGGGCTTGGGTGTGGCATGGCTGAGCCCACCTGCTCGGAACAGGTAGTGTCCAGCTGGTGTCGTCTGTGGTCAAAAGGCCAACTCCAGCCTCCCCCGGTGAGAGTTTGGGCTGGATTTTGGTGCAGCTGGGTGTCCTTTGTCCTGGGCGGTCCTGGACCCCCAGGCTCAGACCCAGGGCTTGTTCCTCTATCACAGGGTGCAGGGAGAGAAGAACAGGCCCCTCCCTTCAACCATCCTTCCAGTGCTGCTCTGTGCCCAGTGGCCATTGGCTAATTACAATAGTGAACAGGTGCGGCCAAACTTTCAAGGCTCAGAACTGAGGTGGGTGCCAGGGCTGTAAGAATGATCCCGGGGGCAGGGCACGGGGTGGGGACTTGGGTGCCAGGGCTGTAAGAATGGCCCTGGGCGCAGGGCATGGGATGGGGACTTGGGTGCCAGGGTTGTAAGAATGGCCCCGGGGGCAGGGCACAGGGTGGGGACTTGGGTGCCAGGGTTGTAAGAATGGCCCCACGGGCAGGGCACGGGGTAGGGACTTGGGTGCCAGGGCACTGGATGGGAACTCAGGTGCCAGGACTGTAAGAATGACCCCGGGGGCAGGGCATGGTGTGGGGATGCAGGTGTCAGTGCTGTAAGAATGGCTCCGGGGGCAAGGGACAGGATGGGGACTCGGGTGCCAGGACTGTAAGAATGGCCCCGGGGGCAGGGCATGGGGACGGGACTCAGGAGGCTGTGCTCAATTCCCCTCTTGGCTCCAGGCTTCCTGTGGGACCTTGGGCAAGTCATTTCCCCGATCCTGGACTTCCATTCCCCACCCCCCACATGGGGATAGCATGTCCCTGCCTGGAGGCGTGTGGGGAGGGGAGCATAGGGTTACCATATTCAAACATTTAAAAAAGAGGATACTCCACGGGGCCCCGGTCCTGTCCCGGCCCCGCCCCAACTCTGCCCTTCCCCACCCCCGGCCCTGCCCCAACCCCACCCCCTTCCCCACAGTCCCTGCCCCAACTCTGCCCCCTCCTCTGAGCACCCCGCATTCCCCCTCCTCCCTCCCGCTCTGATCTTGGTTGGGGGTTGCTAAGTGCTTCCCTGCTCCCCACTCGCCCCGCAGCCCCTATGCCCTTGCCTGCCCTGCTCCTCCTCACCCTGCAGCCTCTGCACCCTCTGCCCCTGCAGCCTCTGTGCCCCCTGCTCCCCACTCGCCCTGCAGCCTCTGCGCCCCCTGCCCCTGCAGCCTCTACACCCGCCCCTGCCTGCCCTGCTCCCCCCACTCACCCTGCAGAGGGAGAAATGCAAGCTCCACGTGGAATCAAACACAGCCGCGCTGCTCTGTGGGGGAGAGGGGGAGGGACTCTGGCTGCTAGAGGCCCTAGTGGCTGCGAGCGGCTTTCAATCAGGCCAGGCGTCCAATCAGCCGCGCCGCACTCCGCATGAGGGGAAGGGGGAAATCCCTGACATTTCTACTTGATTAGAAATCCCCCCCCGGACGGCCATTTAACACTGAAAAAGCCGGACATGTCCGGGGAAATCCGGACGGATGGTAACCCTAGGGGAGTATCCATTAGTGACTGTGAGGCACTGGGTTCCTATGCTGACAAAAGTCAGATAAGCAGGGCCGGACTTTCAGTACAGCTCAGCATCCACCTGCTCTGCTCCTAACCCAGTGAGCTGAGTTCTTCTCAGCTGCGTCCAGAGTGGGGCTGGGGAGTTCTCCAGGGAAAGGTGGCCTATGGAATGGTTTTTCTGCTGCCTCTTGTTCCAAGCCCAGCTCGCTGCCTTGGAACAGCCCTGGCAGACACTGGCTTCCAGAGCAGATGTGCCCTTCCTCCAAGGGGCTCTGCTGTGCGGGGCTGGGGGGTCCCGTCCCGTCCCGTCCCTGCGCTGCCTTGGACAAGTCACTTAGGCCCAGATCCTCAAAGATATTTAGACTCCCAACTTCCATTGAATTTAAACCAAGGGAAGGGAGGAGCCTAAGTACCTTTGAAGATCTGGGCCTTAGTCTCTCTGCCTCAGTTCCCCTTCTGTGATATGCACTTCCCTCCTTTCCAGGAATGTTGTGAGGACAAATACATTAAGAGCATCAGGTGCTCACAGCCTATGCAGCTGAGGGCCCTACCTGTACCTTAGCTAGCAGTTAACAGGCCAGTGAACATCCAGTTGCTCAGTCATTGATCTCCCTTTCAGAGTAGCCCTGGGGGCAAAGGCAAGGTACAGTGTTTGCTTTGCAGCTGGGAATAGAAGTCCTGAGAACCAGATCTGAAGGCCTTTGCCGCCCCCTGCTGGCAGCAGAGAATTATTGTGTTGCCACCTGGTGCACCTTACTTAGGTGGTGCCTGGCTTTTAGTGTGTGAAAGCTTGTCACACTGGGAGTGGTAAGAGCTCCTTGACTCTCAGTGGTTGCTCTTTTATCTGCTCCCTTCCTTCCTGGCTTCTCCATTGTTAGTGGTTTACACTGAGTTTATTATAGTTTTGCTGCCATGGCCCTTCCTAGACTCTAGTACCTGGAGCTGCCGGTCTCTGCTCTGCTGGGAAGGAAGCAGAGAGAGGGAGGGACAGGGAACTAGGGAATGGCAGAAGAAGGAACCAAAATAAGGGAAAGGAGCAGGGATTTGTTTCTCCCCTTTTACTCCTAATGGCGCTAAATCTAACATGGCTTTTACTAATTTTGCATCAGAACCAATAGCACAGTTCTCAGAACAGGCGTTGAGAGATAGCATAGGCCTGGGGCTAGACTAGAGCATTGGACTGGGCCTCAGAAGATCTGGGTCCTGCTCCTGGCTTAGGGTTGCCAACTTTCTAATCGCAGAAAACCAAACTGCCCTGTCCCTTCTCCGAGGCCCTGCTCGCTCCATTCCCCTCCCTCCGTCACTCGCTCTCCCCCAGCCTCACTTACTCATCCATTTTCACCAGGATGGGGCAGAAGGTTGGGGTGGGGCATGAGGGCTCTGGCTGGGGATGCAGACTCTGGGGAGGGGCCAGGAATGAGGGGTTTGGGGTGCAGGAGGGGACTCTGGGCTGGGGCAGAGGATTGGGGTACAAGAAGGGGTGAGGGGTGTGGGTTCCCAGTGGCACTTACCTCAGGCGGCTCCCGGGAAGTGGCTGACGTCCCTCTGTTAGGCCTAGGGGTGGCCATGTGGGCTCTGCGCACTGCTTCCGTCTGCAGGTGCCGCCCCCGCAGCTCCCATTGGCCACAGTTCCCACGGAGTCCCCGTGGCCGCCCCTCCACTGAGGAGCCGGAGGGACATGCTGGCCGCTTCCCAGGAGCCGGGCAGGAAGTCTGCTAGCCTCATGCCAACTGGACTTTTAATGGCCTGGTCAGTGGTGCTGACTGGAACTGCCAGGATCCCTTTTTGACCAGGTGTTCCGGTCAAAAACCGGACACCTGGCAACCCTATCCTGGCTTGGCCACTCACCTGCTGTGTGATCTTGAGCAAGTCACTACCTCTGGCCCTGTCATGCCTAGTTAGATTGTGACCTGTTCAGGGTAGGGACTTCGTGTATGCACAGCACCAAGTACCATGGGGCCCCGATTTCAGCTGGAGCCTCTAGATCAGTGGTTCCCAAACTGGGGTTCGTGAACCCCTGGGGGTTCGCAAAATGTTACAGGGAGTTCTCGGAGGAAAATTTCCTAGTGGCGGACAGAGCTGTCCCTAGGGACGCTGGGCAGCATGGGGCCAGCAGCCCGGAGCCCCTGGACTTCCAAGAGCTAAGCAGATCAAAGCAACCATATCTATCACACTGAGGAGATTTAAACTTCAAGACTCCTTATAAGAAATAGAAAGGGAGGTGGATATTTTTTGCTGTTTTTAAAATTAAATAGGCAGCGAGTATTGTTTTTAAAATTATTATGAAGAACAAGTTTAAGCTTTGTTGTAACATGTGTTGTTTGCCTGGACTGCTCAAGACCTGAATGCTTGTGTACGAGAAACTCTTTGAGTTGGCTTCTTAAATACCTTCATGCTGTTTCACATCTGTTACTCCTCGATGAAACATAGGAGCTTTGTCTTATAACAGGCTTATTCAAAGTGACACAAGCTACGAAAGTGAGAGCTTGGAAGAGTGTTACTGTTTTCATAATGTAATAAAAATACTGTATTTACAAATAATAATTAATAATAAATAGTGTGTAATAAGCTTGTCATAAAAAATATATTTCTAACATCACTGCTTTTATAATTTATACTCAGTTAAAGGAGAAAATCCCTGGAAATATTCATTTTTAGGAGCAGGTTCACGAGACTTGACATTTTAGTGAAAGGGGTTCACAGGTTGTTAAAGTTTGGGAACCACTGTTCTAGATGCTGCTGTAATCATAGGCAGCGAGTTATATGGCCCATGGTGCCCATGCTCCACCAATATTTAGGAATGTGGGCCTGGCTCCACCAATGTTTGGGCTTACCGTGCTTTCAGGGGGCTCCACTCTTTGGGGGAACGTGGGGTCCAAGGCAGCCTGTGAAGTTAGCGGGGTGCTTGGCGCTGGCAGCAGCGAGCGACCCGGCCCCAGCCCACCCTGCTCCGCTCTGCCCCACAGGCTCCTGGAGTCACTCGGGGGAGGGGGCGGAAACCGGAAAGAGGTGGGGGCTCAGGGGAAGGCGTGGAATGGGGGTGGAGCAGGGGAGGGCTGGGGCCAGGTTGCTCGCTGCTGCTGGCACCAGACCCCCCACTAACCCCCCAGGATGCCCTGGACCCTGCGTCCTCCTGAAAAAGTGCGGGGCTCAGGGCGGTTGCCCCGGTCTGTCCTATGGACAGGACAGCTCTGCCTGGACCCTGCGACCCCCTGAAGCATGGGGCCCCCCAAAGCGCGGGGCCCGGGGCGGTTGCTCCAGAGATGGCTCTGCTTGGACCCATTCTGGGCACCACCAAATTATACAAACCTGGCGCCCATGACTGTAATATAAATAATAATAGGCATGTTAAATGCAGTTGCGCAAAAGATTAATGTTTAAGTCCTATATAAACATTGGCTTTTAACAAAAACCCTACAGTTTGAGAAATGGAACACAATAGCTATTTAAAAGCATGCCCGTTTTCTCTGCTAGCGTGCAATCCCTTGATGTGATCTCGGGTGAGTCACTTAAACTCCCTGTCCCTCAGTTTCCCCATTTGCTGTGAAAGGATGTGTGAGATCAGGATGAAGACAAGGTCTCAGTTCCATACACTTTACAAGCTAACTATCCAGATGAAGG
Source organism: Trachemys scripta elegans (assembly GCF_013100865.1). NCBI lineage: Eukaryota > Metazoa > Chordata > Testudines > Emydidae > Trachemys > Trachemys scripta. The sequence goes on from NC_048307.1 coordinate 48,079,711, forward strand.
GTGGGGCAAAGGATGCAGAAAAAAACAAGCAATGGATCAGTGACATTAGCTCGGGCTTTGTCAGCCCCAAGATTAGTGTTTCAATATTTTTATGGCCATTTTGCTCCCGCTGCTTTGAACAGGAGCCCTGGGGGCAATGGTAGAGAGGTCTCCTGGGAGAGTGTTTTAAGGGGGAGAGGCAAGACTTTGGGTCCATGTGGGAGAGGAAATGCTACCAGTGAAATCCTATTGAAGCCAATGGGGGTTTTGCTACTGCCTTCGCCGGGGCCAGGATTTCACCCTACAAGGTTCAGCTTGCAACATTCTCATCATTTTGGGGGACTGTGTGGGAGGGGGACTAGTCACCCCAGCAGAAGAGGTAGGGGGGTTGGTTCCTAACCCACTGGATGTACCTGGCAGCTGCATAGCTTTCCCCAGCTCCTCTGTGCAAGGTGTGGTGCCAGGAGCGCCGCCAGCTTTTTGGCTGCCCTAGGCAGCGGAAGGTCCCGCCCCCAAAATACCGCCAACAACCGGGGATGCCGAAGATCCGGGGATCAAATACCGCCTAGGTCGCCTAATGGGTTGCGCCGGCCTTGTATGGTGCTGGCAGGGAGTTCCCTGGCACTCCTCCCTCATCCCGCCACCCCTCGGTATGCCCAAGCTGGTTCCTTCCCATGTGCAGCCACAGAGGGAATGATCTTTCTATTGACCTAAATCCTGGGTGTGTGCAAAACGCTACGCCCTAAACCCTGCCTCTCAGTGGCCTCCTTACTTTTAGACCCAGCTTCACCTCCTTCTGCAGAGCTGCTCATAATTCCCTACAGCTGTGGGAGACTGTCTGCTTCAGGAACACAAGAAGGGGACCAGTGTCCCAGTGCAGTGTGGGGAGATTCCTGACAAGTTAGTGAAAGGGAGCTGGAGAGGGGAAAGGTGTGTGGGGCCGGAGGCTGGAAAGCCAATAGGTGGGCAGGGAGATAGGAAAAGGCTGTGATCAGGAGCCAGCCCACAGTCAAAGCCTGGCTGACCTGACCCTCCCCTGCCCATCTAAGCTGTTAAACCTTCCTGCAGGCATTGATGCCCTCTCACCCCATCCCCAATCCCTCCTGCAGTCCCCACAGCAATGTTAAGGAAAGCGTCAAGCTGTTCTGAAAGTGAATACATCTCAGAAATGACACAGAACTACCCCATCCCCTAAAGCTTCCTCTTCTTCTCCCCTCCCTCAGGCGGTGTGTCATAGACACATTTTTGGAAGAGTTTGGACCAAACCTGCTCTGGATTCAGATCAAAATCTGAACTCCCCCTAAGACCGAACACGTTTGGATTTAGGGCTCTAGTCTGGCCCATCATAGAGAGAAACCCAAGCAATGACATTTGGATCAGAACTTCCCTAGAATTTGGGGGGGGGGGGAGAGTTGGGCTCCCATTCTTTGGCCTTTGTGATGATTACCCAATAAAACTGATCATTCACTGCTCTAATTTAGCAACAAAGCAGGCTGCTGGATTTACTCTTACTCAGTTCACTTTATCATCTGTCTCACTCATGACAATTGGTGCTTTGCCTTAAAGCCCCAACTCATGGAGTCATGAGATTGTGAGAATCTCAGCTTCCATTTAAAAACCTCGTCATTTTCCAGCACCCAGCATTGCATAGAAAAAGTTTCAAAACATAACACCTGAAGCCTCAAAAACCAGCCACCAAATGAAAACGGTAGTAGCAGTTTTTTAAAAACTCATGATTTTTGGATGTAGTGTTATTCCAGCTGTGTTGGTCCCAGGATGTTAGCGAGACAAGGTGGGGGAGGTGATCACTTTTATTGGACCAACTTCTGTTGGTGAGAGAGACAAGCGTACACAGCCTGGCCCGAAGACGAGCTCGGTGTGGCTCGGAAGCTCGTCTGTCCCACCAACAGAAGCTGGCCCCATAACAGACATCCCCGCCCCCGCCTTGTCTCAGGACTTGGTAACAGCCTGGCAGTTGCCGCCGGCTGAGCCTCAGTCTGGGCAATAAGCCAGGGCTGAAGCGTCACTAAATCTGCGGTCAGCTGACTCGGCTCAGAGCGCGGCTGACAGGCTGCAGCGTAGGGAAGTCTGTGGTCAGCTGACTGCGCTCCGAGATCAGCTGACGGGTTCCAGCCCTGCAGTGGTTGAGGGGTCCCCTGCCAGGCGTTGCAGGGACAGCAGGAAACCATGGTGAGCGCAGGCGCTGTGCATGGCTGGGGGGTGTTAGTGCTTTGCTGGGATTTGGGGGCCTGGGGCGATGCAGAGCTGTATCCCCGGGGCAGCAGGGACTCTGGGTAACAGCTGGAGCCATGCCTGAGGACTCCCCGCTGCTAGCCCAGTGTCACCAGCTTCCTAACACGTGCGGGGGGAGTTGGGTTACATATTGTGAAGGGTCTGGCTTAAAAACTCCTCCCTCCCTCCAGTGACCTGAGATCAGTGGGGCCCCGGGAAGGAGCTGGAGCAAATAGAAAGAGCTGCCCCTTTGCACAGCAGGTAATTGGCCCGGGGAACCCACAGTGGCAGTCCTTTGAGTTCTAATACCTCTCCTAGTTAAGTGTGCTCAGGATAAATGAATCTCATGCTTCAGGGTGCAGGCCAGTAGCCTGCAGGGGTCAGGCAGGAAACGCTGCCTTCCCTGCCTCACCCCCACCCCCCAAAGTGCTGCACTGCAGGATGGGGCAAGTGAAAACTCCTTGTAATGCAACTTTCCTCTGAAGCAGCTAGCACTGGCCAGGGCTGGGGGCAGGATGCTGGGTGTGATGGGCTGTTGCTGTAGCAGCACCTGTGTTTCTAAAGCAGGGTGTAATACAGGCTTCAGCACTGGATCTGCAGGGGAACAAGTGGGCATGGAAAGGATAATTTCAGAGCTATGATAATGTTAAACACCTGGGGGGGGGAATCAGCTGTCCTGTTCCCCTCGACCCAGATGTCTGCCCCCTGCTCTGAGAGGCTTATGCCTTGTTCTGTAGCCTGCATACATGAGACACCAGAGACTTGTCCCCTTGCTCTCGCTGTGTAACTGCAGCGGGTATAAAACAGCTGCTCCAGGATGCAGGCTTATGGTCTGTACCAGCATTTGCTGGGTTATACTGCTGAAGCGGCAGCTTAACTGGTAGCTATTAGGAACAGGAAGGGGCTATCTGCCCTGCCCCACCTTCACTCCACCTCTTCATCAGACTGATCCCTCTGGGCATACCCCAGCCCCGTCCATCTCTTTCCTTCTCCGGGGATGAGTGTCTCTCTCTCAGATTCTGGGCCCAGTTCAGCCTGGGGGGAAGCCCATTGAATTCAGGGCACTTGCATCCCCTCATGCCAGGGCTGAGCTTGGCCAGCTGTGTCCAGTCGTTCTCCCCAGAAGCTTGCTCCAAAGGCTGATGACCTCCGTGCACGGAGCTGCTGTGCCTGAGTTCGCAGGGGCGTTGTACAGTGGGGACCCAGGGCCTGAGGAGGAGAGTTATTTGTACAGCTCCGGATCAACCCAGCGGCCGTCCGACTCTGCAGCAGGCTCAGCCAGAGCAAAAGCTGGAGATGGGGGCAGCCAAGTACCCAGAGAGGAGAGAAATCTAGGGACAGCTCTTCTGGTGCAGTGGGGGCAGGGCAGCAATAACGGTGGGAAATGAGGGTTCCCTTGCTCTGGCAAGAAGAGCCGGGCTGCCCTGCAAAGGACACTCTGCTGCTGACGTCCCCTGGCCCAAAGGCCGCCTGGGTCCTAACTGCCCCCGATCTTCTCCTTCCAGAGGTTCCGGTTCTGCGGAGACTTGGACTGTCCTGACTGGGTCCTGGCCGAAATCAGCACCTTGGCCAAAATAGTTAAGTGGAAGCTTTCTCTTTCTCTGTTTTTTTCTGGATCTTACCCGGTGCCCGGCACCCTGGGGTCTGAGCAATTTTTGCCCCCCCCCCCCCCCCCCCCCCCCCCCCCGCCCCCGCCCCCTCCCCCCCCCCCCCCCCCCCCCCGACGGTATCAGGTGCTGTGAAATCAGACAATTAGCACGAAGCTTTGGCCGTTGAGAGGGATATTGACGGCCTGGGGGAGCAATGGGAATATCTGTGTGATGCATCCCGATCTGAGCTCTGGGACTCGGGGTATCTGGTGAAGGGGGAGAGCTCAGGTCCCTGAGCGACCGGCGTGAACTCTGCGCCTGTCTCTGGCTGACTGGGCTTCCCTAAGAGAGTGGGGAGAGGCTCGGGAAGTACGTAGAACAGGCTTTGATTGAGGGCTTGAGCAATACACTCAGTGCAGCACAAGAGTTGGCTGGGGCTTTAGCCTGACCGTTGCATCCAAAACTCAGGGAGTCTCTTTGTGGAATCCAAACCATGATGTTCCCCAAAGTGGCAGAGAAGTGAGTTTTTAAACAACCCAAACCAGTGGCTGTTTGGCTGGGGCAGGACAAGGTTGAAATGGGTCCCCCTGATGTGGCAGAGAGCGTGTGTTTTGAGGGGAGCTCAGACTCCTGCCAGGCAGTTCCCGCCGGGCCCAGCACTGCAGTGGGGTTTTATTTTCTTGCTCTCTCCTTTCCAGTCCTCAGTGAAGCTGAAGCTCATCTGTGGCCAGGTGCTCAAGGACCTGCAGGGAGAGGGGATTGATGTAAGTGAAGGGCGTTCTTCTCCCACGTTCAGCCCCATTGAGCAGGGATCCAGCGATCAATCGCAGAGATTCAAGTCTCCCCTCCCCCTGGCTGAGTGGCGTGGGCCATGTCGAGCTGGCCAGCCTCAGGGCAGGCAGTGCGGTGGAGTGTGGGGGGGTGTCAGGACACCTGGGTTTTATTCCCAGCTCTGCCACTGATCTTGGGCAGGGTGCTAAAGCCTGTGTCCCTATCTGTAAAATAAGGCCAGTGACACTCCCCCATCGGGGAGATCTGGTGGTGGAAAGGGCCTTACGGCTACTAAGTACTTACTAGTAAGTATTAGTGTCTGTTTCTCTAAGGGTCCTGTGTGGTCTGCTTCATCTCATCCACCCATTGGCCCTGCCATCGCTAGGGGAATGGCCAGTGGTTGACAACACAGATTCCCTTGAGGTCTCCCAGCAAGGGGCTTTGTCCACTCAGGGACATGGGGCTGAGCCATTTGTAACACCCATCACAGACAGCAGCTGACCCGCTGTTTGGATCGTGGAGGTTCCCTGTAGGACATGCCTGGAGCACTAGTGGCCAGTGGGAATGGCCCATCCTGTACCCCCCCATTGTGAAGGCAGCTTGGGCTAGTGGGAGCCAGGAGACCTAGTCCCCGATCAGCCATGTGGCCTTGGGCAGGTTACTTAGGCTAAATCCAGCAGCTTCTAATAATTTGGGTCCCCCCTTGAGACACCTCGGCCCCGTTACTCAGAAGTGCTGAGCCCCCACTGCTCCTATTGACTCCAAGTGCACCCGAACCAGGTGCTGCTTGTGGAAGTGTTGGCCTTACCCTGGCTCTGCTTGCCCCATGGGGGATCTGCTCAGCGAGGGCTCAGTGATCATTCTGCACCGTGCCGTGTGCTCCGGGAGCAGGCTCCCCTGGGGCTGATGGACCTGGGTGTTGCTCTTCTCTTGCAGTATGAAAAGATCCTGAAGCTAACGTCGGATGCCAAGTTTGGTGAGTGTTGTTCCTTTCCAGAGCCGTTGGGTGTCCGCAGCCTGGGCTCCTCTAGTGCTGTCCATGAGGCCATCACGGTGGATTTGGCTCTTTGCCTCACCCGCCTTCCAAGGAGCTTTGCTGGCTTTATTATTAGAACTGACATTCCTCTGTCTGTGCTTACGGCAGGGAGGCTGTGGCAAGCCGGTGGCTTTGGATGCTAGGCCAGGCTTTGTCTGACTCCTACCTCCCCTCCGGCCCATTCCACACCCCAGTGCCCTGGCCTGAGAACATTTTACCTGCAGTGTTTACGGGCGCCGGGCTCGGCTTTGTTAGCCGCATTGCCTGAAAAGCGTCGCTGGCTGGGGTCACGAGTGGAGAGGCACGTCCTGAAGCAGTGAAGGCCTGAAGAGTTAATGCCCAGCCATTGGAAACCAACCGCATGCTCTGCTCGTGAGCAAGCACAGGAGCCCTGCTAATCTCCCAGGGTCCTTGCCCCTGTTCTGTTTGGGGGAGATGCTGCTAATCGGTAGCCTGACGAGTTCCCCCTTCTCACCCCAAACACTGCCCTGGCTTTATATTTTTGGGTGGTTCTGGGCCTTGCGTCGGGTGGGGGTAACACCATTTCCCGAGTGTGTGGAAGTGCCCCAGGCCTGGTGGTTGTGGTGATCACAGTAGCAATCAAAACTTCCCAGGCGCTGCCCAAACAGCTGAACAGCCCCCATCCCTGTCCTGCAGAACTTGCTGTCTTACTGTGGCGATGGGGAGGGCAGGGGAGAGGTCCCAGGAACTCAGCCAGGTTAGCGTCACAAAGAGAAGGTTAAGGGGTGACTCGATGGGAGCCTGTAAGTACCTACACGGGGAACAAATAGCTGATAATGGGCTCTTCAATCTAGCAGACAAAGGTCTAACATGAGCCAATGGCTGGAAGTTAAAGCTAGACAAATTCAGACTGGAAATAAGGTGTTTTAACAGCGTCATTAACCGATGGAACAACTGCCCAAGTGCTCTCCATCACTGGCAATTTCTAAATCCAGATCTGCTCTGGTTCAAACAGGCATTAATTCAGGGGCACCCAATGGGCTGTGTTACATCATGGTCCCATCTGGCCTCGATCGTCCCATCTGACCTGTGTAAGCTGTGAAAAGTCTGGTTTGGTTTTTATGAATGATCTAACCCCAGCTGAGTTGCCGTGCTGTGGCTTGGCCCTGTCTTACCGCCACTGGCCTGGTTATTGTGCGGTGTTAACCTTAGGCTTTGGCTGTACAAATGGTTACTTTCGGCAAGCCAGGGTGTAAATCTGCCATGTGCTAGGTTGCTAGGTGGCCAGGTGGACCCTGCTCCACACCCCGAGTTCTGCAGCGCGCCTGGAAGCTGCCCTGCTTGGAAACAGTAGGTGAAAGTGCCCTAGGGAGCTGTTAGTCCGCGGCAGCAGGGTCCTCACGGACAGTGCGCAGCTGACTAGGGCAGGGCAGCTTTACACCCCAGCTTGCCATGAGCTACGTGTTCGCTTAGACAGGTCCTTGGCCATTATTAGTATTTGGATCCCTAGCATCAATTGATTCTAGTTAGACTTAACCCCTGCCTGTCCCAGCCTTGTTTAAACCCTAACCTGTTTTGACCCCTGTCGGTTGCATTGACTTCCCCTCCCCAACACACACATAGTCCCCTGCCCATCGCTACTTCTTACCCAGGTTGGTGACAATGAGCCCAGCTCTTTCTGCCTGTTTCCCTGCTGCCCCTCGTGGCCCAGTGCGAGGTGGCGTCTGTCCGTGCACCCTCTCTAGTCTCTTGCAGATGATGAACTGCAAAGGACAGGCCAAGTCAAGGGCTGTTGGATCCTATGTCAATTGTATGGGTCTGTCAAAGCTGCCTCCCTGCAGGGAAGAGCCCTGCTGCCATACAGAGTCCCAAAGGTTTCTCCTCCTCTCTCCAGAGTCCGGGGACGTGAAGGCCACTATTGCCGTGCTCAGCTTCATCCTCTCCAGTGCAGCCAAACACAGCGTAGACAGCGACTCTCTGTCCAGCGAGCTGCAACAACTGGGGCTGCCCAAAGGTAGGGGAAGTGCCAGGGGATGGGTCCCTCGGAGAGGGCTGTAGCACACTGGGGAGCCTTGGGGTCAGTAGCAGCAGCCTGACTGTCTTGTGCGATGTCAGCCAGAGGAGGGCGCTGGGGAGCGGAGCAGAGTCTGTCTACCTCATGCTGTAACCCTGGATAACTGTATCCTTCCACTCTTGCTCCAGCACTGTGTGGAGTTCAGTACGTTGGCTCTCTGGGGGAGGAGGCGATCACTGCTGGGTTGTGTGTCCCCCGCACTCTCCCATCAGCGAGAAGTTAGAACTCGCTGTGTCAACCAGCAGGAAAGACTTCAGAGCAGTAGCTGAGCCATCTTCTGACTGAAATGCTCTACGGTACCATCATCCCCCCCGTTATCCCATGTGTGCCCCAGTGTCAGCATCCTGCTAGAGTCCCCCTGCTAAACAGGCCAGCTCAGCAGTTTGCAGCCAGGGTCCCTTCTGAGCCTGTTGGAACCAGAGTCGTGTTGTGCAGAAACCGATCTGATGCTCTTTGGTGGGTGGTTTCTTGGTCTCCTTATTTTGTAGAACATGCCACAGGATTGTGCCGGTCCTACGAAGAGAAACAGAGCCCCCTGCAGGACAGCCTGAGGACACGCAGCCTGAGATGTAAGTGTTCCCCCTCTGGCTGTGCAAACCTGACACTGCTTCAGGCAGCGTATGGGAGATAGTCCTTCAGCAGGGGTACAGGCTGGCACCCACTGCCCCCACCCCTCTAGCTGTTCCCCTGTGTCCATGGATGGAAGTTCAATAGGACTTTCCCAGCCATTCTCCTCTGGGACTTCCTGGGAAGAACTTGCTCCTGAGGGCTGTGGGATAGGATCAGAGTTTGCTGAGGGCAGATGGGTTTTCAGCAGCAACCGAGGGGATGACCAGGAGCTGGGACCAGAACCCTGTTGTCTGATCCCCTTGGGCTGTGACCTTGTCAGCCCGATAGGTTAGGATCTGGTCAGGTTAGTTCACCTCCGGGAGAATCCAAATGCAGCAGGGAGTGGTGCAGGTGATGCACTAGGTGGTGCTCTGCCTTCTGTGTTATCTTGGCCATAAAGAGACACAGAGCTGAGGCGGTGCTAACCACTTGGACTCATGGGAATCTTCGCAACGAGGGGTGTTAGCTGCGTTATCCCAGCCACACCCCATCTCGGAGGGCTCCACTCCACTGACCTAAACTCCCTTGTTATTTCAACTGGAGACATTTCCTTCCTGTAATGTCTTACATTGTCGCTGTGGGCCAGTAAAGACAGTTGCTGTGTTGCACACACCAGAGGTGGCTGCATGTCAGGGGTGGGTGGAGCTGCTTAATGCTTTTGAAAAATGCTTCCTAAATCCATATCGCCAGCTTGTGCATAGAGAGAGTGTTTTACACTGACAGTGCAAACCTGAGACTGGCTCTCCTCTGTCCTCAGTGAACCGTCTGGACTCTGTGTCCTGGAGGGTGGATCACACGCTCAGTTCCAGCGAGCTCCAGACAGTCAATGAGCCCCTTGTGCACCTGAAGTTCACCGTGCGAGACGGGGACCGAGGCGTGACGGAGCCCTTTGCTATGACTGTGTCGGCAGAGAAGTTCCGGGTCTTACTGACAGGTGAGTAGATGGCAGAAGGGCAACTTGGAATCGCTCGCCTCATCCCCGCCCTGCCAGCTGGTGCTTCCTCTCCTGTGTCCCTGCTGCTCTCCCTACTGGCCAGGGCAGAGATTGGCTGTCTCCATGTCGTATCATTTCTCTGTTCCTGCTCACAGCACAGAGGTTATTCTCTGCCCTGCTGTGACCAGTGAATTGGGAACTGGCTGCAGCGCCCCCTGCTGAGATCCAGGTCACTCTGCCCCCATTGGCTGTTTGCTTCTCCTCTTCCACTTTCAGAGCTGAGACAGGCCCACGCCATGATGAAAACTCTCAGCTGAGGAGCCGGGAGGACGGCAGCGAGCGTGGAAGGAGCCGGCTGATTGCTCTGCAGCTCGTCTGAGAGTCTGCTGGGTGCGGTTCCTCCTCTGGGGAAGCCCCTCGCCGCACACAGCCGCAGACACCGCCTGGGCAGAGGTTGGACTGGGCTCTCCTCCCTTCTCAGACCCCTGCAGCTGAAACTGACAATTGCTCTTCCCACTCTTCCTGGCTACTGCCTCCCTGTCCAGCTCTCTTGCTGTGGAGCCTCCTGCCCGCCCCTCCTCCATCCTGCCCACAAGCCCTTGTGCTTCCAGGAGCCCCACCCCGGGATCCGTCCCCAGAGCAATGGTGGATGGGAGCTTGGTGGCTTCTGCATCTGCTAATGAGATCTCCACCTTGAGACCAGCTTCAGCTCGGAGTTCCCATAACAAAGGCGTCCAAACCCATGGGCCGTGCCACCGTGTAACACACACGCCTCCGGAGAATACCCAGGCCTGCCGGCTGGAGGCTACTTTAACAGTGAAAGACCCTGAAATCCCCTGCCCAGCCCTTTGGTGGTGGTTGTGTTCCTGAACAGCTGCAGGGAGCTGATCTGCCCTTTTGCTTCTGCCTGAATTGTCTCCTGTGACTACTCCAGGGCAGGCGCTTGGTCTCCTCTGGAGACTAGCACGCTGCAGCCCACCAAATGCTGCAGCTAGGCCAGCTCCACATCACCCATTGACTGAACTCCTGCAGCAATCCAGGATGCCTGTGGCTGGGTCGACTCTACCAGTCGTACATAAGGGGTTGGAAAGTTTCATCAGACGAAGCACGATGGAGCGTTCTCTAGTCCCTTCTTGCTCCCCCGCATCCCTCCCCTTAAAAGCACTTTGCCTCTGTTTTTTCCACTTCCTTTAAAGGACCCCCTTACCTAGGGGACAAATGCAGCTTTTCTGTCTTTCCTTCCCCCCATGCTCCTACCACCTTTTCCAGGGCAGCTCAGTGCATGGAATAAAGGATCAGCAGGAACGTGCATCTGTGAATCTCTCCATGCGTTTCCGGTTGGCCTTGGCACATGAAGCCAGTTATTTGTAATGTTTCCTATTTTGCCAGCGGGATCCAATAAAGCCACGAGGAGCATTTTTAATTTGCATTGCTGCCTCCCTTGGCACCCCTGCACCCTCATTTCTGACACCCTCAGACTGGGAGCAGAGATGTGTCTTTAAATAACTGGAGTAAATCTTTTGTATTTGAAAGGAGGGATTGATGCCATAGACAAAATTCATCATACGGGCAGGTGCTCTATAACCTATTCCCACCCCCTGCAGCTCTGTCAATGTCTCTCCATCCCACATACACCCTTCCTGCTCCTTCAGTCGTGACCTCTGCAGAAACCAGAGCCAGGGTAGGCAAAGTCCGTAAACTATTCACTCACCCCAGCCTTGTCTTGTAACAACCCTGGTTAGTCTAGCCCTTGCCCCAGGCACAGCTCTGGTAACAGCCAGCGAGGGACCAGTTGGGTTTTGCTAACTTCATTTAAGCTGTGCTCAGTTTAGATTGTCCCCTGCCACTGGTGCCTATTGTGCTAACCCCCTTTCCCGGCTACAGCTCAGGGCTCTGGTTTACAGGAACTTCACAGCTTGGGGATGATGCAGTTGCTCTTTTAGAGCAAAGCCAGCATCGCCCGAAGGCGGTGAAGTGGGAAACCATTTTAACTGCAGACTCTGAAATAATTTGGTAAATTGCTGCTAAACAGCAAAAGCCCAGGGTAGCCCTGTATTTTTAAGAACAAGGCCGTGCTCCATTGATTTGAAAGACAATACAATTAAAATGGTACAAACAATAGTTTAATAATAATACCTAACTCTTCTATCACACTTTCAGAAGTAAATCTCAACACGCTTTAAAAAGATGGTCAGTGTCATTATTCCTAATTTACAGGTGGGGAAACTGAGGCAGTGGGCGGGAAGTGACTTGCCCCAGGTTAGCCAGCAGTAGAGCTGGGACTGGAAACCAGTTCTGAATCCTAGTCCAGAGGTCTGTCACCTCAGCCACACTGCCTAGGTTACACAACAGGTAACTAACCAATGGAACTGCCTGCTGTAAGATATTGTGGCAAATGGCTTGGTAAGATTTACCTTAGTGTTTTACATGGATAAGAGTAGCTTGGATGGTAGAAGATAAAGTAAATGTTACACCAGCTACCACACATCAGTGTACTTCATTCTGTCGGTCTCTGAAACTACTGCTGGAGGCAAAATTAGATGGTGCTGGGGAGGGAAGAGAGAGGGATCATCTCTATGAGTGAAGCTCGGGCATGTTGTGACATTGTGCCCAGCAAGTAGGTTATGAATAACTGCTCCGCAGGCAGGCTCTGGTAAATCTAACTGCGGGGCAGGGAGGTGACCCATCTGCACGGGGAAGCCGGCAACATTGCTGCTGAAGTGGTAGCTGCTTTAGGTGGGTGCAGGACAGTGGGATGCAGAGATGTCTGTGCAGCAGATGGTTGGGTGTGGGCACAGGACAGTGGGGTGCAGGGGTGTCCGTGTGGTAGCTGCTTTGCGTGCAGGATGGTGGGGTGCAGGGGTGTCTGTGTGGTAGCTGCTCTGGGTGGGCACAGGACAGTGGGGTGCAGGGGTGTCTGTGTGGTAGCTGCTCTGGGTGAGTGCAGGACGGTGGGGTGTAGGAGTGTCCATGTAGTAGATGGTTGGGGGTGAGGGCCTATGAGGTGCTTTTCCCCAGCCAGCCATAGAATACAAGGCACAGGGAGGAGGAGGGGGAGA